>NC_134361.1:149638646-149733646 GCF_048569485.1 Anomaloglossus baeobatrachus | reverse complement strand
AGCAGACGCTACAGCGTCTATTAACTGTGACATGGCCGGGCGCCACACGAACACTAGAAGGCGCAGTGCAGCCCCAGCTGACATACAAAAAAGCGGCCCTGCTGCCTCATCACTGCCGCCGGTGGAGCCACCCGTGGCCCTGGCACAGCCGCCCAGGGCCCCAAAACTGCCGCTGGCGGAGCCGACCAGGTCCCTGACTTTGCCGCTAGCGGAGCTGCCTGGGGGCCCTATCCCTGCCAGCAGTTACCAGCCTGGGGCCCTATGTGAAGCACCGTGGCCCAGACAGACCCCGGCTCAGACTAAGTGACAGACCGTTAAAGGGAGGGAGAGGAACCAGCCTTTTCGGGCTTACAGTCTACAGGGGAATGAGGCAGTAGGTTGGTGCAGCTCTGGTGGTGGTAGGGTGGCAGTGTGGTCAGTGCAGGCAATAGCTTTCATGAAGAGAGAAGTTTTCAAGTTCCATGTGAAAGTTCCAAATGTGATGGTATCAATGTGGTTTGGCACTGAATTCCAGAGGATAGGGGATGCTTAGGGAAAGTGGAGCAGAGAAAGCGGTCGTTGGTGCAGCAGAAACTAGAAATTATGAAGTGACTCGAGGGTCTCTGGACCCGGGGGCTTAGGGGCCACACTCAAATGTAAAAGGGGGGAATTTACAGGGTGTTTAGTTGTTAAAAATAGGATTGACGTATCCACTTAGCCAGTATATAATGATTGAAGAGAAAATAGAGGTGCAAACTATATGTGGGTTTATTCAATAAAGGTTAAAAATCATTACAGAAAAAAATGTTTGGCTTTAGTTAGAATTCAGTTAAGAGAGAAAAAGATAGAAAGAGTCCATTATCTTACATAGCTGTGATGTTATGGCAGGCAATCTTCCATCTGGATTCATGTGGTTGAGAATAATCCCATTCTAAACCCTATGACGTGTATTCAAGCTTAAATACAATTCACCACACCCTCTTTTTCTCACTTTTCTCTTTAAATGGCTTTAAACATGTCTTCAAGAACCCAATATAACTCGTTCCCAATTTTAACCATGCATTAAGTCATTGTCACGAGGTCCGAAATCTGCAGAGTAAGTGTCGCGGGCGGGGAGGAGGGTGTCGGCACACTACGCTCACCCCTTCTGCTCGGGTCCGGCAGCTGCTCAGTGGTGGCTCGAGCTGTGGGCCGGATCCCGGGGTTTCTCGAGCAACACTCCTCGCCCGTGAGTGAAAGGGGATTTGTGGTTGGGTGTGGGGGATTGTTATAGTTCGTGACGCCACCCACGGTTGTGGTGATTTCACCACCGCTGCTCAATTTGGGGATCCCGGGGATGGTGATGCGGAGCAGCCAGGTGTTGTGTTGCCCCTCCGTGGGTAGGGGTTGGTGATCCCGGGGCCCGGTGGTGGAGAAGGAGGTGCGGGGCCTGGTGGGCGCAGGGACGCGGGGGCAGCGCTGTGCCTTGCGGCACTGTGGTACTCACTCAGCCTGAGATATGGACACAGTTTGTACGGTAAACCAAACGGCTGGTAGGACGGTCCCACAGACGGCTGCACCTGCACTCCCGGTAGGTGACGGTGATGTCGCTCTTCCTTGCACCTATGGTTGACTTGTGGTAGCGGTGGATTCCCTCCGGTTACCCGCTCCCCGACTGCAATCTGGGCCGGAGGAGCTCTACACTTTGCCCGCAGGCGCTGGCCCTGAGAAACTGGTGCCGTGGCGGTGGCGGTGTCTCTCTGCTTCAGGTTTGGCTGTTGCCTTCAATCTGGACTTGGTTGTTGGGGGATCTACGTCCCCTTCACTGACGGATTCGGCAAATTTGGCGACTCCTAGCCTTGCCGGGGTCCGAGAGGCCCCTGCCCTGGTGCTGACTGTCCTTCGGAACACTGCTCCAGACCACCGGGCACACAGCCAACGGGGTCCTTCCAGGAACTTCCAAACGGTCCCCCTCCAGACAGTCACCGCCGTCGCTGACCTTGCTGATCTGGCCCTACACAAAGCTGGACCCTTCAGGCTTTCCTTCCTTCTGTCACTTCACTTGTTTTTCTCCTTTTTCACTTTCACCTAGTTGTTTACTTTTGCTCTGTCTAGGCTTCTCCTCCACTCCTTCTACTTCCTCCCCCCTGACTAGACTGCCTGGTTTCTCCCGCCTCCAGAGCTGTGACCTCCTTGGTGGGCAGAGCCAACCGCCTGGCCCACCCCCTGGTGTGCATCATCAGATTCCTGGAGGAAGGCAACAAGGATTTCTGGTTAGCATTGATGTGCCTACCCGGAGTGTGGGGTGTGGTGGTGTTGTGACCTGTGACCCCTGGCTTGCCCAGGGCGACACATTCCCCCTTAGCAAAATGCAGACCGTCCGCGGGCTGCCGTCCTACCTACACCGGTTTTATTTTTCTGAAAAAGGGGGTAACAAGGTTAAGCAAACATGAATAACATTTTTAATAACTCTTCCCAAAACGGGAGGCACATTTACTTTTAACGTTGCAACGGTTTACGGCTACGGTTTCCGCTCTCTCCCACCCAAGCAACCTGGCCCTGATGCTGCCCCTAAAGCCCAGGCAGCACCCCTTGACCCACAGTCCAGCACAAGTTACCCGAGCGGGATCTGTCCTTCCCCTCCAGAGGGTAGCCACCGGTTCCTTTGGTGGCTGGGCCCCAGCCTGCTCTGCTCAGGGCCCTCCCTCCAACCTGCCTCTCCGGAGGCGGCATTGCGGAAACGGTAACGGTAACCAACATATTTACAAGCCACTTAACGTTTGTGGTGCCCTGCAAGTTCACGGGCTTGTCCATGGATAGTTCCCATGCAAAACTTTAAACGGTCCCCACAGGGACAACAGTGCCGGCTCCAGCCGGTTTAATCACAAAGCAAATCAGGTAACTGTTCGGTAATTATCATTTTCTTCTTATCATTTTTCAACTTTTAAACAAACAACAACTCAGTGGTGGTCCCAACGGGGACGGTGCAACGGGCATCCGCTGCCCTACTTCGGTCCTTCTGCTGCTTCATCCGAGGGAGGGGGTGCAGAGCTCACCCTGCTCTCGTTGCTGCCCCTGAGCTTTACATCCAGGGCAAACCACCCCCTCTCTCTGCAGTGTCGGGTATACCGCACCATGTCCCCCGATATGAGATTACGGCCAGGATGCTCCTCGGGCAGGTGGGCATTCACATCCCGCCGGGCCACAAACACTTCGGCCTCCAGGCCCGGTTCGTATATAAATCCGTAGCCCCGGCGGACATCAAACCGCCTCACCTGCCCTTCATACAACGGGCCCCGGACACGGAAGGTCGCCTGCCGAAGGTTTTCCTTCTCCCGAATGGCTCGGGCCACCAGCTCGGCTTTCCTTCTCTCCCTCTCCGCGATCTCCAGGCCCAGCTTTGTCGGCTCCCTGTCCCAATATGGCGCTGCTGCCAGCGCCGGCGCACGAGTCGGGCCCCGCGGGACATCCAGAACGTTACCCACTGTCAGGAAGGTGGGCGTCGTATCCCGCGGTGTCATGGCCTTGGGCGCTGCCTTGCAGCAACAACCCGGCGCCACCTCAGCCGAGGTGTGGGGGATGGGCACAGGGGCTTTCCTTAGCTGGGCTTTCGGCTCGGAGCGGGCCATCGGCTCCGGCTCGGGAAACTGCTCGGGGACTGTCTCTGGCACAATCTTCGGGGCCTTCCATGGCAACACCTCCGGTTTGCTACAGGCTCCGGCTACAGGTCGGTCCGCTGGGGCGGACGGGCTGGGTATCGCTACCGGTTGCGGTGGTAGCGCGCCTAGTGGCGGGGTCACGGCCCCCGAGACGGGTGGCGAGGGAGGCAATGGGGGGAAGAGGGCTTGGACCGGGTCCCTCAGCCGCAGCGACCGGTCCCTCCGGGACATAGGGGCGTGGGTCACTCACCCTCCCTTCCTCCGCTTCCTCCTCGCGTCTCCGCACGGTGGCTATAACGTCCGCCATGTCGGTCTCCCACTCCTCCAAGAGCAGCTGTATTTTGACCTGCAGCCTTAGATGGAGCTGCGCGGTCCGGATTTCCACCCACGCTGCGGTTTCCGGTGCGGGGGCCACGGTGTTTCGGGACGGCATCCACATGGTGTCTTTCTCTCTTTCTTCCAGGAACGGTATGCTTGCAAGGTCCTGGCGTCCCTGCTTTTATATTCGCGACTACATGCCGCCAGCCGCCATCGCGTCCCCCTTAGCTCTTTCCGGCCCCTCCTCTCTCGGGGCGGGGTTTTGGCCTTCGCGCCTCTACTGCTCGAGAAGACGCTCGAGCGGGAACTTTTCGCGCCAAAGATGGCGGCTTCTGAAATTTTTCTGCCGGATGCCTCCGGCGGTAACAAGGTGCACCTCTACCAGACGGCAGAGCGGTAAGATCCTGTTCGTGACGCCAGGTTGTCGCGGGCGGGGAGGAGGGTGTCGGCACACTACGCTCACCCCTTCTGCTCGGGTCCGGCAGCTGCTCAGTGGTGGCTCTAGCGGTGGGCCGGATCCCGGGGTTTCTCGAGCGACACTCCTCGCCCGTGAGTGAAAGGGGTTTTGTGGTTGGGTGTGGGGGATTGTTATAGTTCGTGACGCCACCCACGGTTGTGGTGATTTCACCACCGCTGCTCAATTTGGGGATCCCGGGGATGGTGATGCGGAGCAGCCAGGTGTTGTGTTGCCCCTCCGTGGGTAGGGGTTGGTGATCCCGGGGCCCGGTGGTGGAGAAGGAGGTGCGGGGCCTGGTGGGCGCAGGGACGCGGGGGCAGCGCTGTGCCTTGCGGCACTGTGGTACTCACTCAGCCTGAGACATGGACACAGTTTGTACGGTAAACCAAACGGCTGGTAGGACGGTCCCACAGACGGCTGCACCTGCACTCCCGGTAGGTGACGGTGATGTCGCTCTTCCTTGCACCTATGGTTGACTTGTGGTAGCGGTGGATTCCCTCCGGTTACCTGCTCCCCGACTGCAATCTGGGCCGGAGGAGCTCTACACTTTGCCCGCAGGCGCTGGCCCTGAGAAACTGGTGCCGTGGCGGTGGCGGTGTCTCTCTGCTTCAGGTTGGGCTGTTGCCTTCAATCGGGACTTGGTTGTTGGGGGATCTACGTCCCCTTCACTGACGGATTCGGCAAATTTGGCGACTCCTAGCCTTGCCGGGGTCCGAGAGGCCCCTGCCCTGGTGCTGACTGTCCTTCAGAACACTGCTCCAGACCACCGGGCACACAGCCAACGGGGTCCTTCCAGGAACTTCCAAACGGTCCCCCTCCAGACAGTCACCGCTGTCGCTGACCTTGCTGATCTGGCCCTACACAAAGCTGGACCCTTCAGGCTTTCCTTCCTTCTGTCACTTCACTTGTTTTTCTCCTTTTTCACTTTCACATAGTTGTTTACTTTTGCTCTGTCTAGGCTTCTCCTCCACTCCTTCTACTTCCTCCCCCCTGACTAGACTGCCTGGTTTCTCCCGCCTCCAGAGCTGTGACCTCCTTGGTGGGCGGAGCCAACTGCCTGGCCCACCCCCTGGTGTGCATCATCAGACTCCTGGAGGAAGGCAACAAGGATTTCTGGTTAGCATTGATGTGCCTACCCGGAGTGTGGGGTGTGGTGGTGTTGTGACCTGTGACCCCTGGCTTGCCCAGGGCGACACATAAGTGTCCTGCGCAGTAGAGTTTTCTAAAACCAGCTAATTGACCCTTGACCCTAAAAAATGTATAGAAACTCTTTGAGGCTTGTTGACCTTCGATCTAATGTAATACTTAGAAGGCCTTCAATGCTATTCCAGACCTCGGCTAGTTGATCTTTGCCCTAGTATATAGAAAAATAGCACTGAGTTGTCAGCCAGCTTTGATTTACCTTGTCAGATGCTAGTTAGAAATTCTCCAACCTCACAAACACACCATTCAAGCTAAGGCCTGTACATTTTACTATACATACAATTTATGACTGTATGTAGAATTATTATGGATCAAATATTCATAATAACTAGGTATTTTACAATCCCCCCCTTTTTGAAGATTTGTAGAATCCCGTGAAACCCTAACTCATTCGTGTCATCATTCGTATCACATGAATTCTGGTTGAAGATTCTAGACCAATATCTGATTTGATAAACCAACCAACTTTGTGTCAAAAAGTCATGTTACGATTTAACATTTCTCTAAGAATAGTATCTGCCTTCTTCATTTCTATTTTTATATTCCTATATATCTTCTGAATTCTAAACATCACAAAAACTTGATAAATAATGCACATCAAAACTAATAAAAATATGATTATAATGGGGTTAAATAAAACATTTCGCACCGCAGTCTGGATTGATGACTGAGATCAGGTATGTACTGACTTCCCAAAACTTTTCCACCAAGTTTTACCTGACATTGCAGTAGATTCATGTTTGATATCATTCAACTCACCTTGTTCATGCCTGAATATAATTTCTGCTTCCTTTAACTGTTTTGTTAATAAATCTAACAAATCCTTATCATTCTTTATTTCACTTATCCACATATCTCAAGGGAAATCATTAATTCGTGATAAATTGAATTGTATGGGAAATGCCGTTAAGTTTCTCTTTCCTATAGAAGTGATATTAAAATTTCCTTCCTCCTTTGAAAGAGATCTTACATTTCCTTCTATACAATACAATCCCATAGGTAACTTTGACTTATGTACACAAGTAGAATAGAAAGCAGAAACTGTTTCTGTCACAGACATGACCTGGAAAAACAAATCTTATTTGGACTTACTGGGGTCACCAGATCATGTATTGTCTGTACAATCAAATCAAATCAAATAGTTTTTTGGTCCTGCCAATAAAGCCTATTAGCATTGCCAAAGCAAAAAAAAGAAGTGTGAAAGGGGAGTGGGTTAGGGTTGTGGGGATGGGATGTTGGGGCCACAATTTAGGGAGTGATGGCCCATTTGGAGGTCTTTAGTACCCCTCATCTTATGACAAGTGGAGACATATTGGGCGGCGATCTCCACCATTGATTCCTCTTCCCCCAGTAGGATGCGGAGTTTCATGTCCTCGTCCATGGATGGAAAGTCCGGGGTATGAGCGGTAAATTTCTGGAAGTGGGAGGCCCTCACTGCTGAGTATTTGTCACAGTGCAGTAGGAAATGCACCTCGTCCTCCAGAGCCCCCTGCTGGCAGTGCTGGCAAAGTCTGTTCTCCCGCGGCTTGTATGCCTGTCGGTGCCACCCTGTTTCCACCTCTAGGCTGTGGGCACTCAGTCTGTACAGGCTAAGTGTCTGCCTGTCTTTGGGGTGGCGTAACCTTTGCAGATATGGGGCCAGAGTGTAGTCCCTCCGCAGTGACTGGTAGATGGTGAGTTTCTGGGCGTTCTCTAATTTACTCTTCCAGACCTCTATGTATTGCATCTTGCAGCTCTCTGAGATCTCTTTTATTTGGCCTTTTGTCAGGGTGTGTTGCTGACTTTGGCTGGACTGGCTGCCGGGGTTCTTGGCTTGCTCTGGGCTCCGGCTCAGCAGGGCTTTATGATGGTAGGAGCTGGGGTTGCTGTTCTGTATGTGTGCCTGGTGTGATAGTGCCCGCTTGTGTATACTGAGCCATAAAGGGAATCGGCACAGCTCTGCCCGACAGGCTATGTTTGAGGTGCTGCGATGGACTTGGAGGAGATATTTGCAGAACTCCAGATGGAAGACTTCAGTTTGACTGGAATCCCACTTTGTTTGGTCTGGATAGGTCACTGGGCCCCATACCTCGCTGCCATACAGCAGTATAGGGGTGATGACGCTGTCGAATATCTTGAGCCAGACTCACTGGTGGTTTGAGGTGATACAGTTGTCTTCTGATAGCATAAAAGGTTCTGAATGCTTTCCCTTTGAGGGTCTCTGCTGGTTGCTTAAGGCTCCCAGTTTGGCTTAGCTCCAGACCGAGGTAGGTATAGCTGCTGGTCTTCTCCAGCGTGGTGCCATTTAGTGTGAGGGAGGGAGTAGAGGTTTCGTTATATTTCCTCTTCTGAAACACCATGACTTTGATCTTCTTTTGGTTGATTGGCAAAGCCCATGTGGTGCTGAATGTTTCTAGCACAGCCAGACTATCTTTGAGGCCTTTCTCGGATGGGGAAAGCAGCAGGAGGTCATCTGCGTACAGCAGGATTTTCACCTCTCGGTCATGCAAGCTGAGACCTGGGGCGGGGGAGGATTCCAAGGCTGAGGCCAGTCCATTTATGTAGATATTCAATAGAGTTGGGCTCAGGCTGCAGCCCTGTCTTACCCCGCGGCACTGCTGGAAGAAGGCCGTCCTCTTTCCATTAACCTTCACGCTGCATCGGTTCTCAAAGTATGAGCTCTTGATCACGTCGTAGGTTTTGCCACCTATTCCACTCTCCAGGAGTTTAAGGAACAGGCCTGGGTGCCACACTGAGTCAAAGGCCTTCTTGAAGTCCACAAAACATGCAAATATTTTCCCCTGTTTTTTGTCGTGGACGTGGGTCTTGATGAGGCTTTGCAGGGTGTAAATGTGGTCCGTGGTGCGATGGTTTGGCATGAATCCAGCTTGGCTTCTGCTGAGGGTATCCCGCTGGGTGAGGAAGGTGATGATCCTTTTATTAATAATGCTGTTAAACAGTTTTCCCAGAATGCTGTTAACACAGATCCCTCTGTAGTTTGCTGGATCATATCGGTCTCCATTCTTGTAGATGGGCGTTATGAGACCTTGATTCCAGCTCTTTGGGAAGTAGCCGCCACTCAGGACATGGGTGAATAGTTTAGCCAGTGCTGCATGTATATCTGGGGAACTGTATTTGATAATCTCTGGCAGGATGCCGTCACTGCCCGCGGCCTTCTTGCATTTCATAAATTTGATTCTGACTTTTATTTCCAGCACACTGATTGGTATGTCCAGAGGATTTTGGAAGTCTTTGATTGTTTGTTTCCTCCATGTCCCTGAGTTTAGTGGTTAGGTGCTCCTGTTCTGGAGTTAGGTCTTCTTCTGGTATATTCTTGTAGAGGCCTTTAAAGTAGCTGTGCCAGATGTTGCAATTTTGGATGTGGAGGGTGCTATGCTTGGACTTCGTGCCAATATGACTCCAGGTTTTCCAGAATGAGTTGTCCTGGAGGGAGTCCTCAAGCTTCTGTAGTTCTTGGGAGATGTGCCTCTTTTTTTTCTCTCCTTGAGAATGCACTTTTATTGCCTCTGTAGGGTGTCATGAGCTGCTCTTAGGTCCCTGTTTTTGGGGTCTCTGTGTTTTTGGTTTGAGGCTACCCTTAGGGAGTTGCGTAGTGACTTGCATTCTTTGTCGAACCATTTTTGGCCTTGTTTGTTTGAAGGTTTCTTGGGGTTGGTCTTTCTGATGCCTGCTAACTCTGCCATGATATATAGGATGTTGTTAAAGTCATTCACTGCCCGGTTGACTCCTTGCTGGTTTGATGTATAGCGTCTTGTGTTGAAATTTACAAGTAGCTCTTGGATCTCGGTTCTGTTGCTCATGTTGGTGTATTCAGTGGATAACTGTTTAGGCCATTTGTAGGATGGTGTCAGGTTGTGGAGACCGGTCAGGTGGGGCTTATCTGTGTATTGCTTGTCCTTGGATCTCATGTACAGCAATGTCTGGTTGTGGTCTAACAGGTGAGTGTCGGGGGTGACTATGAAGGCATTTATTTTTGCTGGGTCCATGTCTGTTATTTCATAATCCACCACACTGCTGCCAATGTGGGAGTTTAGTGTAAATCTCCCTAATGAGTCCCCCTGATGTGCCCGTTCACTATATATAACCCCAAGCTCTGACACAGGTTCAACAGGGTTCTGCCGGTTTTATTCACCACTCTGTCAAAGCTGTTTCTTGCTGTCTGTACTGAGTCACTGTAGAAGGGCCCCTCTCCCATTACATATGTATTTCCGTCATGTGACAGGTAGTCCTTCTCTGTACCCATCCTCGCATTGAGGTCTCCGCAGATGAGAACTCTGCCCTTGGACTGGAATTGGGCTACCTCCCTCCGTAGGTCCTCATAGACGTCCAGCTTATAGTATGGGGATTCTGATGGAGGAATGTAGGCTGCGCAGAGGTAGATGTCCTGCTGAGAGGTGAGGATGGAGCTGCCTATCCTCACCCAGATATGGCTTTCTCCTCTTTTTACTGACTTGATGTGATCTTTAATCTCTTCCTTGTACCATATTAGTATTCCCCCTGAACAGCGGCCCTGTATGGTGTTCTTGTTTTTCTGGGCAGAGACAGAAAATTCCCTATATCCTATGGGTGCCAGGGATTCCTCTTTTGTCCGTACCCATGTCTCCAGAAGGATCTGGATGTCAATGTTCTTTAGCCTTTGTTTGAAGTCTGGGTCATTTGTCTTGGAACCAAAAGCTGAGGCATTCAATCCTTGAATGTTCCAGCTACTGATAACTAAGGATGTCATATTTGGTCGATATACCTTTTAGAATGAAGAAAGATTTTCATAGGACATAACAGGTTCTTGTGGTAGAGGGTTTGGGTGGCATGTGTTAAGGGTGTCTCATGAGTTGGTCGCACAATGTTTTGAGCAATGTCCTTATTTCTGCCATGTCACTGTTCACTGTTGTTTTGTAATGCCATTGTGGGGCATGTGGTCCCCTGTGCCCTCTCTGTGGACTCTCTGGGGTTTGCTGTGTGTTGCCATTGTGGGGCATGTGGTCTCCTATGCCCTCTCTGTGAACTCTCACTATGGAGTACTGTGTGTTGCCATTGTGGGGCATGTGGTCTCCTGTGCCCTCTCTATTCTGGCATGACAATGAATGATTATGGAAACAAGAATGATAGATCACCTTATCCTGTCCAGGTAAACACATCACCTTAGAAACAAAATGTAAACATGAAGAAATGTCTAATTGTTCAGTTTTCACTCCATCAAATGCAAAATCTGTGTACTGCAGTTGATAGAACACCTGTTGTGTCTTACTCTCAGGTATACCCAAAACTGTTATAGAAACAATAGTCCCTTCTCTTCCGATCACCGGGATTAGCGATGTGCCAACACAAATGTTTCGTTCACATCCTAACCACTTATTTACCCACAAATCCATATGATTTAATGCAAAATTATACTCTGCAGGTAAATTTCGCAGTATTCCCAGTGGAGTAATTCCACTCTGTAAAGCTTGAGCAATAATTTTCAGATTGGTGGAATACTTGATCTGTATCCAGGGCCGTATTTGCCACTAGGCACCCATGGTCCCGTGCCTAGGGCGGCACGTTGCGGGGGGCGGCACTTTCTGGCAGCAAAAAAAAAAAAAAAATATATATATATAAATTTATTTATTTATTTTTTTTTTTTTTTTACATCCCCGCCCCCCGTCCCTCCCTCCGTTACACTTGGCTGTGTTCCGGGAAGGGGGGGGGTTGGGGTTGGGAGGGAGGAGAGGCGCACTTCTGCTGTCAATTTAAATACATGGCGGGCGCCAGGCATAGTGAGCTGACTAACCCCGGAAGTTCCATGGCCTGCACTTCCGGGGTCAGAGGCGCGCGGGCGCGACAATCAGCTCACTGCCCCGTGCTGCAGCGTCCAATGCTGCAGATGACACACGCCGCAGAGGAGGACGCGTCTGCAGCTGGAGCCAGCCAGAAGAGGAGCCAGCCAGAGCAGGGCGGCGGGCACCGGAGCAGGTAAGGCAGAGCCTAGAATGTATGGGCACCTTACAGGTTAGTTGATCGTTGCAAATTGCGATGCCTCTTTTTGTCCACTGTAATCATGCAAGGGGAGGCTGGGGGGAGAGAGGCTGAGGCTGGGGGAGGCTGGGAAGAGAGGGAGGCTGGGAAGAGAGAGAGGCTGGGGTGAGGCTGGGAAGAGAGAGAGGCTGGGGTGAGGCTGGGAAGAGAGAGAGGCTGGGAAGAGAGGCTGAGGGGAGGCTGGGAAGAGAGAGAGAGGCTGAGGCTGGGAAGAGAGACTGAGACTGGGGGGAGGCTGGGAAGAGAGGCTGAGGCTGAAGGGAGGCTGGGAAGAGAGAGGCTGAGGCTGGGGGGAGGCTGGGAAGAGAGAGAGGCTGGGAAGAGAGGCTGAGGCTGGCGGGAGTCTGGGAAGAGAGAGAGGCTGAGGCTGGGAAGACAGGCTTAGGCTGGGGGGAGGCTGGGAAGAGAGAGAGGCTGAGGCTGGGGGAGGCTGGGAAGAGAGGGAGGCTGGGAAGAGAGGCTGGGGGGAGGCTGGGAAGAGAGAGAGGCTGGGGGGAGGCTGGGAAGAGAGAGGCTGGGAAGAGAGGCTGAGGGGAGGCTGGGAAGAGAGAGAGGCTGAGGCTGGGGGGAGAGAGGCTGAGGCTGGGGGGGAGGCTGGGGGGAGAGAGGGGGAGGCTGGGGGGAGAGAGGCTAAGGCTGAAGGGAGGCTGGGAAGAGAGGCTGAGGCTGGGGGGAGTCTGGGAAGAGATAGAGAGGCTGAGGCTGGGAAGACAGGCTTAGGCTGGGGGGAGGCTGGGAAGAGAGAGAGGCTAAGGCTGGGGGGAGAGAGAGGCTGGGGGGAGAGAGAGGCTGAGGCAGGGGGGAGAGAGAGGCTGAGGCTGGGGGGGAGGCTGGGAGAAGAGAGGCTGATTCTGGAGGAGTCTGGGAGGGGGAGGCTGATGCTGAGGGAGGCTGATGCTGAGGGAGGCTGGGAGGGGGAGGGTGAGGCTTGGAGGACGGAAGCTGATGCTGAGGGAGACTTGGAGGAGGGAGGCTGAGGGAGGAGGGAGGCTGATGCTGGGGGAGGCTGGGAGGAGGGAGGCTGAGGCTGGGGGAGGCTGATGCTGGGGGAGGCTGGGAGGAGAGAGGCTGATGCTGGGGGAGGCTGGGAGGGGGAAGGTGAGGCTTGAAGGAGGGAGGCTGATGCTGAGGGAGGCTGGGAGGAGGGAGGCTGATGCTGGGGGAAGATGGGAGGGTGAGGCTTGGAAGAGGGAAGCTGATGCTGAGGGAGGCTTGGAGGAGGGAGGCTGATGCTGAGGGAGGAGGGAGGCTGATGCTGAGGGAGGAGGGAGGCTGATGCTGAGGGAGGAGGGAGGCTGATGCTGGGGGAGGCTGGGAGGAGAGAGGCTGATGCTGGGGGAGGCTGGGAGGAGAGAGGCTGATGCTGGAGGAGGCTGATGCTGGGGGAGGCTGGGAGGAGAGAGGCTGATGCTGGAGGAGGCTGATGCTGGGGGAGGCTGGGAGGAGAGAGGCTGATGCTGGAGGAGGCTGATGCTGGGGGAGGCTGGGAGGGGGAAGGTGAGGCTTGGAGGAGGGAGGCTGATGCTGAGGGAGGCTGGGAGGAGGGAGGCTGATGCTGGGGGAAGCTGGGAGGGTGAGGCTTGGAGGAGGGAAGCTGATGCTGAGGGAGGCTTGGAGGAGGGAGGCTGATGCTGAGGGAGGAGGGAGGCTGATGCTGAGGGAGGAGGGAGGCTGATGCTGAGGGAGGAGGGAGGCTGATGCTGGGGGAGGCTGGGAGGAGGAAGGCTGATGCTGGGAGGAGGGAGGCTGATGCTGGGGGAGGCTGGGAGGAGGGAGGCTGATGCTGGGGGAGGCTGGGAGGAGGGAGGCTGATGCTTGGGGAGGCTGGGAGGAGGGAGGCTGAGGCTGGGGGAGGCTGGGAGGAGGGAGGCTGGGGCTGGGGGGAGGCTGGGAAGAGAGAGAGGCTGGGAAGAGAGAGAGGCTGGGAAGAGAGGCTGAGGCTGGGGGGAGTCTGGGAAGAGAGAGGCTGAGGCTGGGGGGAGGCTGGGAAGAGAGAGAGGCTGGGAAGAGAGGCTGAGGCTGGGGGGAGTCTGGGAAGAGAGAGAGAGAGAGGCTGAGGCTGGGAAGACAGGCTTAGGCTGGGGGGAGGCTGGGAAGAGAGAGGCTGAGGCTGAAGGGAGGCTGGGAAGAGAGGCTGAGGCTGGGGGAGGCTGGGAAGAGAGAGAGGCTGGGAAGAGAGGCTGAGGCTGGGGGGAGTCTGGGAAGAGAGAGGCTGAGGCTGGGAAGACAGGCTTAGGCTGGGGGGAGGCTGGGAAGAGAGAGGCTGAGGCTGGGGGAGGCTGGGAAGAGAGGGAGGCTGGGAAGAGAGAGGCTGGGAAGAGAGAGAGGCTGGGGTGAGGCTGGGAAGAGAGAGAGGCTGGGGTGAGGCTGGGAAGAGAGAGAGGCTGGGGGGAGGCTGGGAAGAGAGAGGCTGGGAAGAGAGGCTGAGGGGAGGCTGGGAAGAGAGAGAGAGGCTGAGGCTGGGAAGAGAGACTGAGACTGGGGGGAGGCTGGGAAGAGAGAGGCTGAGGCTGAAGGGAGGCTGGGAAGAGAGGCTGAGGCTGGGGGGAGTCTGGGAAGAGATAGAGAGGCTGAGGCTGGGAAGACAGGCTTAGGCTGGGGGGAGGCTGGGAAGAGAGAGAGGCTGAGGCTGGGGGGAGAGAGGGGGAGGCTGGGGGGAGAGAGAGGCTAAGGCTGGGGGGAGAGAGAGGCTGGGGGGAGAGAGAGGCTGAGGCGGGGGGGAGAGAGAGGCTGAGGCTGGGGGGGAGGCTGGGAGAAGAGAGGCTGATTCTGGGGGAGTCTGGGAGGGGGAGGCTGATGCTGAGGGAGGCTGATGCTGAGGGAGGCTGGGAGGGGGAGGGTGAGGCTTGGAGGAGGGAAGCTGATGCTGAGGGAGACTTGGAGGAGGGAGGCTGATGCTGGGGGAGGCTGGGAGGAGGGAGGCTGAGGCTGGGGGAGGCTGATGCTGGGGGAGGCTGGGAGGAGAGAGGCTGATGCTGGGGGAGGCTGGGAGGGGGAAGGTGAGGCTTGGAGGAGGGAGGCTGAGGGAGGGAGGCTGGGAGGAGGGAGGCTGATGCTGGGGGAAGCTGGGAGGGTGAGGCTTGGAAGAGGGAAGCTGATGCTGAGGGAGGCTTGGAGGAGGGAGGCTGATGCTGAGGGAGGAGGGAGGCTGATGCTGGGGGAGGCTGGGAGGAGGAAGGCTGATGCTGGGAGGAGGGAGGCTGATGCTGGGGGAGGCTGGGAGGAGGGAGGCTGATGCTGGGGGAGGCTGGGAGGAGGGAGGCTGATGCTGGGGGAGGCTGGGAGGAGGGAGGCTGATGCTTGGGAACTGGGAGGGAGGCTGAGGCTGGGGGAGGCTGGGAGGAGGGAGGCTGAGGCTGGGGGAGGCTGGGAGGAGGGAGGCTGGGAGGAGGGAGGCTGATGCTGGGGGAGGCTGGGAGGAGGGAGGCTGATGCTGGGGGAGGCTGGGAGGAGGGAGGCTGATGCTTGGGGAGGTTGGGAGGAGGGAGGCTGAGGCTAGGGGAGGCTGGGAGGAGGGAGGCTGAAGCTGAGGGAGGCTGAGGCTGGGGGAGGCTGAGGCTGGGGGGAGGGGGGCTGGGGAGGCTGGGAGGAGGGAGGCTGAGGCTGGGAGGGGGAAGGTGAGGCTTGGAGGAGGGAGGCTGATGCTGGGGGAGGCTGGGAGGAGGGAGGCTGGGGCTGGGAGGAGGGAGGCTGATGCTGGGGGAAGCTGGGAGCAGGGAGGCTGATGCTGGGGGAGGCTGGGAGGAGAGAGGCTGATGCTGGAGGAGGCTGATGCTGGGGGAGGCTGGGAGGAGAGAGGCTGATGCTGGGGGAGGCTGGGAGGAGAGAGGCTGATGCTGGAGGAGGCTGATGCTGGGGGAGGCTGGGAGGAGAGAGGCTGATGCTGGAGGAGGCTGGGAGGAGAGAGGCTGATGCTGGAGGAGGCTGATGCTGGGGGAGGCTGGGAGGAGAGAGGCTGATGCTGGAGGAGGCTGATGCTGGGAGGAGAGAGGCTGATGCTGGAGGAGGCTGATGCTGGGGGAGGCTGGGAGGAGAGAGGCTGATGCTGGAGGAGGCTGATGCTGGGGGAGGCTGGGAGGAGAGAGGCTGATGCTGGAGGAGGCTGATGCTGGGGGAGGCTGGGAGGAGAGAGGCTGATGCTGGAGGAGGCTGATGCTGG
The DNA here is from genome assembly GCF_048569485.1 of Anomaloglossus baeobatrachus. Taxonomy (NCBI): domain Eukaryota; kingdom Metazoa; phylum Chordata; class Amphibia; order Anura; family Aromobatidae; genus Anomaloglossus; species Anomaloglossus baeobatrachus. Next base: position 149,717,880 of record NC_134361.1, on the reverse strand, counting down.
GGGAGGCTGGGAGGAGAGAGGCTGATGCTGGGGGAGAGAGGCTGAAGCTGGGGGAGGCTGGGGGGAGAGAGGCTGATGCTGGGGAGAGAGAGGCTGATGCTGGGGGAGAGGCTGCTGGTGAAGGCGGGAGAGAGCAGCTGCTGCTGGGGGAATGGGAGAGAGGGGCCAATGCTAGAGACAGAGGACAAGGGTTGAGGGATAGAGCAATGACTATCGATGGGGGGGAGTGTAAGGACTCAGAATAAGAGGGGGCCAGCATTGGGAGCTCATTATGGAGAAGGGGCAGCATGTCTGGGCTCAGTATGGAGTGGAACAATGTAGGGGAGTCAATATCAAGAGTGGGGTAGTGTGTGTGGGGGGGTCTCAGCATAAGCGTTAGTGTGGTGGTCTTAGGATGAATGGGGCAGCATGGAGGTGTCATTATGGAAAAGAGGAAGGCAGCATTAGGAGCTCATGGAGAGGGGCAGCATGCACGGGACACTGAGGAGGGGTCAGCATGCATGGGACATTGTGAGGAGGGGGCAGCATGCATGGGACACTGTCAGGAGGGGGCAGCATGCATGGGACACTGTGAGGAGGGAGCAGCATGCATGGGACACTGTGAGGAGGGAGCAGCATGCATGGGACACTGTGAGGAGGGAACAGCATGCATGGGACACTGTGAGGAGGGAACAGCATGCATGGGACACTGAGGAGGGGGCAGCATGCATGGGACACTGTCAGGAGGGGGCAGCATGCATGGGACATTGTGAGGAGGGGGGCAGCATGCATGGGACATTGTGAGGAGGGAACAGCATGCATGGGACATTGTGAGGAGGGGACAGCATGCATGGGACACTGTCAGGAGGGGGCAGCATGCATGGGACACTGAGGAGGGGGCAGCATGCATGGGACATTGTGAGGAGGGGGCAGCATGCATGGGACATTGTCAGGAGGGGGCAGCATGCATGGGACATTGTGAGGAGGGGGCAGCATGCATGGGACATTGTGAGGGGGCAGCATGCATGGGACACTGTGAGGAGGGAACAGCATGCATGGGACACTGAGGAGGGGGCAGCATGCATGGGACACTGTCAGGAGGGAACAGCATGCATGGGACACTGTGAGGAGGGGGCAGCATGCATGGGACACTGTCAGGAGGGGGCAGCATGCATGGGACATTGTGAGGAGGGGGCAGCATGCATGGGACATTGTGAGGAGGGGGCAGCATGCATGGGACACTGTGAGGAGGGAACAGCATGCATGGGACACTGAGAAGGGGGCAGCATGCATGTGACACTGTCAGGAGGGGGCAGCATGCATGTGACACTGTCAGGAGGGGGCAGCATGCATGGGACATTGTGAGGAGGGGGCAGCATGCATGGGACATTGTGAGGAGGGAACAGCATGCATGGGACATTGTGAGGAGGGGGCAGCATGCATGGGACACTGTCAGGAGGGGGCAGCATGCATGGGACACTGTGAGGAGGGAGCAGCATGCATGGGACATTGTCAGGAGGGGGCAGCATGCATGGGACATTGTCAGGAGGGGGCAGCATGCATGGGACATTGTGAGGAGGGGGCAGCATGCATGGGACACTGTGAGGAGGGAACAGCATGCATGGGACACTGAGGAGGGGGCAGCATGCATGGGACACTGTGAGGAGGGGGGCAGCATGATGTGAGGACAATGTGCAGATCATATTTCATAATTGAGGAAGGTGTGGTGGATATAATTTATAAGGGAGGTGTGAGGTAGCAGCGTTGTTTGGGCAAAAACGTGAGGCAGCAGCGTGTTCACACCAACAGTCTATTTATTGTTGCAGCATAAATAGATCCAATTTCCCACTGTCAAAGTCTCTTCCGTATCACAGCCGGTGCATATAGACAAATTCTTTGCATCAAAAAGTCTTGTTACCTTAGGACCCCGATAACCGCAGGGATCTGTATAAGGTTCTTCTAGGCTGACACTCTTGGCCTGTATTCACTCCACACAGAGCCATCCTAGCTCACACCGCATGTGTTAGCTTCACCAAGCCTGGCTCTCAACTGAGACACACCCTGCTGTGCTCTGCATGAGTTTAAATGAAAATGCTGGACATGAGAATTGCTACAAAACCTGGACTGGGAGGAGGGATCTGTCTCCCTGTTACCCTTTGTGCTATACTCCCAGTAATAGCTATAGCAAACTCAGGGTTTCCAGACACATTCTGGGGGACACATAGCGGTCTTCAAATATTACCCCTGTCACTGCCTCACAGAGGGCAGTGTGTAGTTTATTAGGGGCAGTGTGACAGTCACAGTATATAAGTGGGGACGGTGGGAATATTTTATACTCATGCTATGTTTTGATGTGCCTGTGGTGATTCCCATTGGGGGGGGTGTTAGTGCCCTTCGTTTCTCATTGATACTTTTTCAAGTGTTTTACAGAGTAGATCTGCCTTTAAACAGATGTCGTGTGCGAAAACTCAGTTTTACGTTGTCAATAAGGGGCGCGACCACTTAAAGTGCCTAGGGCAGCACGAAGGCAAAATACAGCCCTGTCTGTATCTCCAGGCACGCTTTAGCTACTTGTGTTTCTTGAGTACTTTTCACGAGAGCTAGTGTAGCATCCTGTAGATGTGACACGTAAGACCCTAGTACAGCAGCTGTATTCATAACCATCTTTTCAAGGAGTTGATTCAAACTTTTCCGAATCTTTACTCCTTTTCCTCCAATGAAACCAATATTATCCAAATCTGACTTAAGTGTCTGTATATTCATGGCATTAGTCAGACTTCCCACTGTCCCTATTCCTCCCAGAATTCCTTCTAACACACCTCTCTTACTTGTAGTCTGAGTGGTTCTTCTCCCAAACTATTGTTGTATCCCCATCTCCATATTTGAGATGTGATTGACACTAAGGAAACCTGGTAGAGATTTTCCAATGAGACCTATTGAAAGTCCATACCATTGTCATAAATTCTCCATCCCTTAATAAAGACTTAGGCGGGCTTTGCACGCTGCGACATCGGTAACAATGTGTTACCGATGCTGCAGTGATAGTCCCGCCCCCGTCGCACGTGCAATATCTAGTGAAAGCTGCCGTAGCGATTATTATCGCTACGGCAGTTTCACACGCACATACCTGCCGTGCGACGTCCCTCTGGCCGGCGACCCGCCTCCTTCCTAAGGGGGCGGGTCGTGCGGCATCACAGCGACGTCACACGGCAGGCAGCCAATTGAAGTGGAGGGGCGGAGATGAGCAGGATGTAAACATCCCGCCCACCTCCGTCCTTCTCATTGCAGCCGGCGGCAGGTAAGGTGAAGTTACTCGCTCCTGCGGCTTCATACACAGCGATGTGTGCTGCCACAGGAGCGAGGAACAACATCGTACCTGTCGCTGCACCGGCATTATGGAAATGTCGGAGGCTGCAGCGATGATACGATAACGACGCTTTTGCGCTCGTTCATCGTATCAAAAAGGATTTGCACGTTGCGATATCGACTGCGACGCCGGATGTGCGTCACTTTCGATTTGACCCCATCGACATCGCACGTGCAATGTCACAACGTGCAAAGCCGCCCTTTGACTGAAATTGATTGATTTGGAAAAGAGTAGATGGCATGAATCTTGTTTGTGCATGCATTATCTGCTGCTGACCAAATATTCACACTAATATCTTTACATTGTCTGTAATTAGTCCTTGTTACAACGCAACACTGGTAAATTCCAGAGTCCTTGGAAGATGGATTTTCTATGGAAAAAATGAAATTATCATCCATCCATCTGATATTACCAATCTGACCTCTGTGAATGACATTAGTTGGACTGTTTAAAAAAAACTTCCCAAAAATGATGAATTTTTGGTCCATGTCAACAGAGACTCAGAAGGCAATTTCAACTTTGTGTTACATTTTAACATTATGGGAAATGTATTTTCTTTATTATGTACTGTCTGTGGTGAAACCCTTATTTCTGGAACTATAGTGTTAGTAACGGTAAACACTACAGATACCTGAACTTATACACATTTATTGGACATCCCTAGATGACCAAATTAAAGGAGTAACGCCATTTTTCAATAAAACCAATCTTTATTTAAACATATTTTTTAAAAACATATTTTAGCAAAAAGGTACCGTATAGAAGAGAGACACGGACAGGAAAATAATTAAATCCCTGTATTAGTGACTGGGATATTCACACCCAGGCAGGTGAATGTATATGTGATTACAGCCAAAGAATCAAATATTAAATGGACTAAAAATGGACCTAGTGATCATAACTGTATTAATGCCAGTATAACGTATTCATTACTGCAAAATTCTCACATATATAGTTTTTGTACAAGTATCATATGGACCAAAAACAGACTCTGCGGCTCCACCTGCGTTTTTCATCTGCAGTGCATAAATTTTCCATACAAGGTTCCCCCATAAATAATCTGTACTCATGAGAATAAATAAATAAAAGAGTATGGAGGTTCCTCAGACAGGAATTAATTCCACTAAATGCAGTGTAAATTACCAATAAATGCACATAGTGGTATCAGCAGAGCCTGCCTAGGTCCATAGATTGCATGAGACCCATGACACTTAGAAAATGCAGTATACAATAGCGAATCATCTGTGATAATGACCACACAGTCCATATAAGTCCATACTCAAATAGAGATTACTATAATTAGGCTGACAATAAACATGATAGTATCATAATGTTACATCACCTGACTGGGAAGTATCCTGCCGTGACCCTCGCACTCCGATACGTGTTTCACAAACAGCTTTCTCAAGGAGCGTGTCAGAGGTGAGGGGCGGGCAGATTGTAAACATCAGATAACCAATGAGAGGTGCCAAACTCTGATTGCATTCAAACGTCAGAGCAGGAAACAGATTAATCCCATTATCGGCGCATTATCGGAGCCTGGATAAGGATTTTGAACGGTGGGAGAAGGAGATCAGCACTGATAAATTGAAAAAATATCAGCACGATATCCAAGATTTTGAGACTAAGAAAGTTTATAAATGGCAGATAAAGAAGGAATCTAAGATGGTTACTTCCAGATTTGCCTCTAACCAATCTCTGAATTCTGCATCTGAGAGCAATGTGTCTACAAGTGGCTCAGAAGGTCCCAGAGATCCCTCGTATAATGGATACAGAGGGAAACGTAAAGGATATGATATCTTTAATCCGAGGGACAAACGTAAGGATGGGCCGCAGGTAATTAATCTTTCTCAACACAGGCTCTCAGATGTACAAATTTCTCTATTGGAAAAGGGACTAACATTTTCCCCTTCTAATCCCTTAGACGCATTCACAGCGGTGAAAGATATTCACCTTTTTTCAAGAAAAATCCTGCTTAAAAAACTGCACCATAAGACTCAAGTTTCCGATATCTTCACCACTAGGGAGGAGCAAGAGGCACTTTCAATCTTACAATCTTTGGAGGAGGAGAGCTCAGAGAATGAGGTTGGTAATTTCCCGTTGCAGCTCATGAATAAATCCAAAAAATTCCCAAGCTTAAGTATTTGTCCGGCCTTAGAGGTATTTACGAAAATGGTCTCTCAAGAAATTGAAGAGTTGGCCGCCTTACCTTCACCAGCCCGGAATCTTACCAAAGATGAATGGGCTGGTTTAAAAGAGTTACAATCCTGGCGGGATGTTATTATCAAGCCAGCTGATAAAGGCAGCAACCTTGTTATTTGGCCATGTGACAAATATGAAGAGCAGGCTAACAAACTGCTGGGAGATACTAAGTGTTACCGGAAATTACCATATAATCCTACCTCTACTTTTCATAGCTCTTTAATTGTGATTTTGGAACAAGCATATGATAAGGGAATTATCCCCAAAAAATTCCTTGATACCGTTAAGAAACTTCACCCACGTCTTCCGGCCTTGTACCTGATTCCAAAAATTCACAAGGATCCAACTAATCCCCCTGGCAGACCCATAATATCAGGGAATGGTAGCCTCATTGAATTGGTATGTCAAGTAATTGACTATTATTTGAAACCGTTGGTATGTGAGTTACCATCCTACATTCGGGATACCACGGCAGCTCTCAGACGTCTGGATGGGATTCATCTGGAGGATAATATGATGATGGTGTCTGCCGACATTGAATCTCTATATACCTCCATTAGACATCCGGATGGTCTGAGGGCTGTCTCTTGGTACCTTGAGTCTAGTAATATTGCACGTCCCACGGCAGACTTAATTTTAGTCTTACTTGAGTATATACTGACGCATAACATCTTTATATTCAATGGAAAGGTCTATTTACAAACCCAGGGTACTGCCATGGGTGCCTGTTGCGCACCATCCTACGCCAACCTTTTTTTGGGGGCGTGGGAGCGGCAGATTTTTGTGAGTGATAATAATCTATGTACACATCAGGTTTTGAATTGGATCAGGTATATAGATGATGTGTGGTTTATTTGGGAGGGTGATGTGGTTGGTTTACAGGAATTCATGCAGAGTTTGAATCAAAATAATTTAAACATCAAACTTACATTTGAATATGGCCGTGAAATCAATTTTTTGGATTTGAAAATTGTGGCATCATTGGACGGTCTGTTGTCCACTCAGGTCTTCCGTAAACCAACCGCCACTAATTCCCTATTACTGGCATCATCTGCACACCCCAAAAATACCATCAAGGGGATTCCTATCGGCCAGTTCCTCAGGGTCAGGAGAATTTGCTCGGATGATTCAAGTTTTATGACTCACTCTGAGGAACTGGCCCATAGATTTGAATCAAGAGGGTATAGTCGGAGGACAATAAGGCATGGTTTTAGGAGAGCAGTGGGGTCTTCTAGAAACTCTCTCCTTTTTTCTAATACGGTGAAAACAACAAAAAATGACCAGACAAGTGCGTCTTATTACCACTTATAACAATAAGTGGGATAGAATGAGGTCAGTAGTCCAGAAACATTGGAATATTCTACTGACGGATCCGGTTCTAAAAAGAATCCTCCCATCACGACCATCTATCGTGGCTAAACGCGGTAAAAACCTGAGGGACATGCTTGTCCATAGTAATTATGAACCATCTCAGACAAGCATGTCCAGTCAACCATTGCCAGTGGGCTTTTTTCCATGTGGCCTTTGCAAGGCGTGTGCCAATCTTGTTAAGTCCAAGAAATTTCATAATTTTGATGGATCACGTGAGTTCGATATCAGACATCGGATCACGTGTTCCTCAAAAGGTGTGATTTACAGGATTGAGTGCCCATGCAAAAAGGTATATATTGGACTTACCACGAGGGAGTTGAAAATTAGAATTCGTGAGCACTGTCTGGACATTGAAAAAGCTAAAAGCATTACCGATGAAAATTTGTTAAAAACCATTCCAAGACATTATAAAAAGTATCATGGGTGTAATTCCTCCTTGTTGAAAGCGAAAGGTATTGATCTAGTGTCTCTTGGTACCAGGGGGGGTGATCTTGGCAGGTTTCTTGCCCAGGTTGAAAGTAAGTGGATCTATAGGCTGGGAACCTTGACTCCTAACAGGTTGAACGAAAACATGGGATTCTCAGCCTTTTTGTAATTAATCTGGTTGTGTCCAAAAAAAGAGGGAGGTTTCTTGAGTTGTTTGTTCACATGACATTTTGCAGTCCCTTCTTGTTTCTCTTGTATTCCTTACATAGGGATGCCTGGGTTTTAGTTAGATGTGTTTGGTGGGTTTTGTTTTTTTTATTATCTTAATCGCCTATTTTTTTAGTTCATTAGGTTACCATATATTCGGGTTAATTTCACCAATGGAGTGTGCTGCTTCTACATGTCCTGAGAAGGTTTCGTGTGATGACCGTTGATGTCTAGGGGAAGGAGCTACTCTCTCAAGCTGTCCGAAAGGATTGTTGATATGATGTATTATATGAATAATTGTTGCGGAGTAGTGTGCTCTTTAGTTATGTCATATTGATTGTGTGTTATAATGGGGGGTCTGTCAAGAATTTGTAAATTTATTTATGATTGTATAATAATGTGATCTTCTCTTATTTAAAGATGTGCCTTTGATTGTATAGGTTTCTATCATATTGATTGTATGTTATAATGGGGTGGTTTGTTATAACTTGTAAAGCCATATACGATTGCATAATAATATGATTCCCTCTTATTTAATGATGTGCCTTTTTGCAGTCGATTGTATAGTTCTCCTGACAATGGGTTTTTGAATGATTGAAATCTTTCTGTTGTGTGTGCTCTAAGTATCACAGATTACCCAGTGCGCATGACTCCTTTGCCGCCGACTGACCGTCCCACATCGCGTCAGATAGCATGGTGTGGTTGCCATGACTCACTACCATGTGGGTCATGGCGTCACAGTCACGTGATCGCGATCTGTGGGAGGTCCCTTTTACAAGCGTCCGTAGCAACCGCAGTCATGCGCCGATAATGGGATTAATCTGTTTCCTGCTCTGACGTTTGAATGCAATCAGAGTTTGGCACCTCTCATTGGTTATCTGATGTTTATAATCTGCCCGCCCCTCACCTCTGACACGCTCCTTGAGAAAGCTGTTTGTGAAACACGTGTCGGAGTGCGAGGGTCACGGCAGGATACTTCCCAGTCAGGTGATGTTACATTATGATACTATCATGTTTATTGTCAGCCTAATTATAGTAATCTCTATTTGAGTATGGACTTATATGGACTGTGCGGTCATTATCACAGATGGTTCGCTATTGTATACTGCATTTTCTAAGTGTCATGGGTCTCATGCAATCTATGGACCTAGGCAGGCTCTGCTGATACCACTATGTGCGTTTATTGGTAATTTACACTGCATTTAGTGGAATTAATTCCTGTCTGAGGAACCTCCATACTCTTTTATTTATTTATTCTCATGAGTACAGATTATTTATGGGGGAACCTTGTATGGAAAATTTATGCACTGCAGATGAAAAACGCAGGTGGAGCCGCAGAGTCTGTTTTTGGTCCATATGATACTTGTACAAAAACTATATATGTGAGAATTTTGCAGTAATGAATACGTTATACTGGCATTAATACAGTTATGATCACTAGGTCCATTTTTAGTCCATTTAATATTTGATTCTTTGGCTGTAATCACATATACATTCACCTGCCTGGGTGTGAATATCCCAGTCACTAATACAGGGATTTAATTATTTTCCTGTCCGTGTCTCTCTTCTATACGGTACCTTTTTGCTAAAATATGTTTTTAAAAAATATGTTTAAATAAAGATTGGTTTTATTGAAAAATGGCGTTACTCCTTTAATTTGGTCATCTAGGGATGTCCAATAAATGTGTATAAATTATGTATCTTGGAGTGCTAGTAGGTAATCATTAGGACATGAGGTTGTTAACTAGATACCTGAGCTTGTACAGGTTCCTGTGTTATCTGGAAATTCCATGTTGTACCCAATCTTTATCTCCTTCTGTAATGGAGAGTAAAGAAGGATCCAGAATTTTCCCAAAAACCTGAGTTTTTAACAATTTCTGTTTTGGATCTTCCAAACTTTCCCCTAGCAATCATATCATTTGTAATATCACCGGACCATACAGCAGGTTCATCACCTCTGATCTCTATGTTCCAGTATAGTACATCTGTAGGAGAACATTCCCATGTACCTGTTTTATTATTGTGTACATATTCTTCTTGTAATTGTGTGAATCTAGTTTTAGGTCCTGCAATAGCATGTAATATTATGTCTGTGTCGTGTATGAAATGTAATTCAATGCAACATTTTGTTCCATATCCCATGCAGATATTTCCTGTTATCTCCACAGAATCATCCGTGATGTTCTCCGTCAGTAAGTTCAGTGTCTCTGATCCTCTTGGTCTTCGTGAATGTTGAATCTCTCTAGTCCGCTCATTCACATCATTGGTGATTGTTCCTTGATGTAACATGTCTTCCTTGTAGACAATGACTGAAATAAAACATAGCAACAGGAAAGTAGTTCCCCTCAGAAGCTTTTTTTGAGCTTGGGAAAATGTTCTTTTTCCGGAAGGCTTGATGTCATCTTTCCTTCAAAGTCTTTGTTTCTTATTCCAGTTCTTATCGGAATCCATTTCTTCCTGGAAAGAAATGCAGGATCATTATTTTGTTACAAACAGTTTGCATTGATCAATGTGAACCCACACTTTTTGCTTTCTGCGGGTATTTTTTACCACATTTGATGCTCGTTGCACGAGAATCAGGACTTGTCCCATAGTCTCAAAGACTTCAAAGGGACCTTCCCAATTACACTCCCATGGACCACTCTTGCGAAAGGTTTTAATCATCAATAGAGCACCTTTCTTGAATTTGGACTCATAGGGTGGCTCCATTTTCTGCATTCTTGATGCCGCATATGGCAGAATCGCTTTCAGGTTCTCCTGTAGCGATCTCAACCATTGGGACCTTGAGATGGCATCTCTTTGTGGAGTGGATAAAAATGGTTCATGTGGAAACCACAATGGCATTTTTCTTCCCGTCATCAACTCAAAAGGAGTGAATTGAGTTGTAGAGGAGATTGAACCTCTTATACTCATCAGTATGAAGGGTATTTTGTCAACCCAGGTGTTACCTTTATCCAAAAGCATCTTTGCAATTCTGGATTTGATTGTTCTATTCATTCTTTCCACAATTACCGCAGATTGTGGATGATAGGGGACATGAAATTGTTGTCGTGCCCCTAGAGTAGCACAAGCAATTTGCATGATTTTAGCTGTGAAATGGCTTCCTCGATCGGAGGTATTCATCCTTGGGATCCCCCAAGTACAAAAGACATGTTGTACCAATTCCCTTGCTGTGGACAAAGCATCATCCTTCCTAACAGGTAATATTTCTACCCATTTTGAGAACACATCTACCACTATCAATGCATACCTGAGACCATGTTTACATGAGGGTAAAGGACCAATGTAGTCTATTTGCAATGTAGACCAGGGGCCATCTGCAGGTGCGATTCGTAGAAGTGGTGGCTTCTGTCCTTCTAGGTCTTGGATTTATTTGGGCACAAATGAGACATGATAGTACAACACTTTGAACTGTTTCGTCCATTTTTTTCCCAATAAAATTTCTCTTTGAGAATGACTAACAATTTCTGTTGGCCCAAGTGACCTAAACTCTCATGGTTGTATCGAGTGAATTCTACCTGTAGATGTTTAGGTACAACGGGACGCAATTCTCCATTTGAATTGTGACACAAAACCCCATTTCCACAGCTAAAAGGAGGCTTTGGATCATCCTGAGAAGTAACAAGAGAAGGATCTTTTCTTTGTTCTTTTGCGAATGAAGGTATGTACGTATCTGTTCTTATAAACCACTGAAATCTCAAAGGTTTAGAGTCAAACACTTCCTCTCCAGTCAGGGCAGATTCTTTGGCTAGAGCATCTGTGGTTGCATTTCCTACAGATAACTCATCAGATTTTTTATGTGCAGTGACTTTCACTATAGCAAACCTATTTGGGGCCCTTGATGCTATTTTAAAAATTGTTTTTAGAGTGTTGCTGTGAACCAAGGTCTTGTTGGAAGAATCCACATAACCTCTTCTCTCCCAGATAGGCAGATAATCGGTTAGGGACCTGACAACATAGGAGCCATCACTGTAAATTACCATTGGAATCTGATCATCCGCTTCATTCAGCTGTAGGACCATTCTTACCGCTTCTATCTCTGACCTTTGAGCTGAGAAATGACTTGGTAATTTGTGCTTTACCACTTGTCCTCTCTTGGAATAGAAAATTCCATATCCTGTGTAATAGTGTCCTTCTAGAAACAAATCTAGAACAGTCTACAAATACAGGTTCATCTGTGTCTTCCGACTGTCGTCTGAAGAGAGATGGACTTGGTTCTTGGAACGTTTGTAGGCAATCGTGGGTTTGTCCTTCATATTGCATCAATTGAGGAAGAACATATTTGGCCTTATAATCTACCTCAATTTGAGTCGGAGACAATGAGAGCAACCAATGGGCAAATCTCTGATGTGACACACCTGGGATATTTTTCTCAGAGATGCTATAGTGTACTATGTGGCATTTGGAGAATAACCTTTTGGAATCCAATTGTGTTGGGTTATTTTTCTCTCCCACCAGGTGTCTTGCGCACACCTCAAATCCCCTCTCAACAGGTGAGAGAAGCTTAGAGAAGTAACCCAAGATTCTCCATTCCCCCCCCCCCCCTTGCAGCTGCAGCAAAACCAAAGAGATGCTTGTCTCTGAAGTGTGTGCTTGTAGCGCAAAAGATGCGTTCTTTTCTACCATACTTAACGCAGGTGCGTGTTGTAGATCATGTTTCAATTGTGTGAAGGCTTTTTCCTGTTCGACACCCCAGGGACCAAAATAATCATCATCACCTTTTAAAAGATCATACAAAGATCTGACTTTGTCAGCAAAATTTTCAATGAAATCCCTTGAATAATTTACAAGTCCTAAAAAATGTCTTTGTGCCTTGTGTGATGTTAGAATTGGAAGGGAGGCAATTTCCTCTATTCTGTCCTGTAGGGGTTGCCTTTTACCTGGACTTAGCAGAACTCCTAAAAATCTGACCTCAGTCTCATCAGCTTGACCTTTTTGGTATTCAGTTTCAATCCTGCATCATGCAGCTGCTCAAACAATTCCCCAAGTTCAGACATGTGCAATTCCTCATCCTTTGTACACAGCAAAATGTCATCCACATATTGCAATAAACATTCCGGACGAGAAAATTTCGACAAAACGTTTGCTAGCGCCTGATGAAAAATGCTTGGCGACATATGAGCTCCTTGAGGAAGTCTGCAACACGCGTATTGTTGATCCAGGTGATTAAACGCAAGCCTATACTGACAACTTTTCTCAATCTGTACACTGAAGAAACCATTACTGATATCCAATACTGAGAAATACTTTGCCTTTGCATTCAATCTCGACATCATGTTATGTGTATCAGCTACAATCGGTGCAACATTGGGAGTAAACTTATTGAACATTCGTAAGTCCAATATCATCCGATAGCTACCATCACTTTTCAGAACACACCACAATGGATTGTTACAAACAGAATTTGCCTTACGTATGACACCTTGATCCAACAATTCCAGAATAATTTTAGACATCGGAGCAACTGACTCTGGAGGCAACTTATACTGACGCTGTGGAGGCGGATCCCACCCTTCCATTTTAACAACCACATCCTTCATAGTTCCTACTTGATTCCTGTACTGAGCCCATAGAGATGGAAACCTTTGCACTATCTCAGTCAATACTTTATTACCACCAGTTTCAGGCCACAAATGATCTGATGATACTACATTGTTCAAACAAATGGTCCCGACATGACTATATTCATTTGGATCAATAACTACCGCCTTACAGCCGTTAATCTTTCCAAATTGTTTTGTTACCCAAATCAATAATCCAGCCATGCTTTTCCATAAAATCAGTGCCAATTATGTTCTCAGTATCCTGACAACACCAGATATCCATTTGTTTTCAAAGAACCAGGTATTTCCAAAGAAACATCCTGAGTTAAAGTTACCTTTGTGCCATTTTTGTCACTGAAACCAACAATTGTACATACAGGGGAATCTGGCTTTAAATGTAAATCAACATTTGTTATGCTCAATTGTGCACCTGTATCAAGGAGAAACGCTACTTTCTGGCCTTCAAGATGTACCTTTAAAAACGGTCGACCACAGCTATCCATTGAAACTTGAGTGACAAATTCCAGTGGATGAAGCCTGGGGACCGGCTTTGCCAGTCATAAAGAAGATGGAGAGGGAAGTAGAGCAGCAGGTGTCTTGTTCCTTCCCTCCAACTCCTTTTATGGTCATTTGCCTAATCTGTTTGGTCAGTGGTGCATATGGTGACTGGTTATGTGTCGCCCTGGGCAAGCCAGGGGACACAGGTCACACACCACCACACCCTACATCCCAGTTAGGAACACCAAAGCTAACCAAAAATCCTTGTTGCCTTCCTCCAGAGGCTGATGATTCACACCAGGGGGTGGGCCAGGCGGTTGGCTCCACCCACCGAGGAGGACACAGCTCTGGAGGCGGGAAGAACCAGGCAGATAGAGTTTGGAGGAGGAAGTGGAAGGCGTGAAAGTCAGCTCAGGGAAGAGCTTGAGAGAGGTTGAGCCCAGGCAGGGCTAGAGTGAAGATGAGTTAAGGAAGTGAAAGTGAAGTAAAGTGGTAAAGGAGGAAAGCAAGAGTGGTGACGGAGAGAAAGCCTGAAGTAGTCCAGCTGTGTGCAGGACAGGTCAGCAAGGTCCGCAACGGCGGTGACTATCTGGAGGGGGACCGTGTGGAAGTTCCTGGAAGGACCGCGGACGGGTAGTGGCCCGGCGGTCTGGAGCAGTGTTCCGAAGGACAGTCAGCACCAGGGCAGGGGCCTCTCGGACCCCGGCAAGGCTAGGAGTCGCCATAATTTGCCGAATCCGTCAGTGAAGGGGACGTAGATCCCCCAACAACCAAGTCCCGATTGAAGGCAACAGCCCAACCAGAGTAAGAGAGACACCACCACCGCCAAGGCCCCAGTTTCTCAGGGCCAGCACCTGCGGGCAAAGAGTAGAGCTCCTCCGGTCCAGCTTGAAGCCGGGGAGCGGGTTACCGGTGGGGACCCATCGCAACCAACAAGTAAACAAAGGTGCAAGGAAGAGGGACATCACCGTCACCTACTGGGAGAGCAAGTGCAGCCGTCCGTGGGACCGTCTTACCAGCCGTTTGGTTTACCGTAAAAACTGTGTCAACGTCTCAGGCTGAGTGAGTACCACAGTGCCGCAAGGCACAGCGCTGCCCCCGCGTCCCTGCGCCCACCAGGCCCTGCACCTCCCTCACCATCACCGGGCCCCAGGATCACCAACCCCTACCCACGGAGGGGCAACACAACACCTGGCTGCTCCGCATCACCATCCCCGGGATCCCCGTATAGAGCAGTGGTGGTGAAATCACCACAACCGTGGCTGGCGTCACGGACAATAAACAATTCCCACACCCAACAACCCCCTTTCACTCACGGGCGAGGAGTGCCGCTCGAGAAACCCCCGGGATCCGGCCCACCGCTCGAGCCACCACTGAGCAGCAGCCGCCGGACCCGAGCAGAAGGGATGAGCGTAGTGTGCTGACACCCTCCTCCCCGCCCGCGACAACTTGGCGTCACGAACAGGATCTTACCGCTCTGCCATCTGGTAGAGGTGCGCCTTGTTACCGCCGGAGGTATCCGGCAGAAAAATTTCAGAAGCCGCCATCTTTGGCGCGAAAAGTTCCCGCTCGAGCGTCTTCTCGAGTAGTAGAGGCGCGAAGGCCAAAACCCCGCCCCGAGAAAGGAGGGGCCGGAAAGAGCTAAGGGGGACGGAAACAAGATGTCTGCGCCCGACTGAGCCGCTGGAGGAGCGGTGGTCGCAGCCGCAGCGGCACCCGCGGATGGGAATGGACCTGCCCAGGTCCCGGCCGTACCGGCGGGAGGTGCCGCGGCCCCCGCGCTAGCTCAGGTCATGCCGTTCTCCTTGCCCTATGCGCCCGGAGCTGCCTGGCTACCGCAGTATGACGGGAAACCGGATGCCCTACAGGCCTTCCGGAAAAAGCTTAACCCGTTGCTAGAGCTGTACCCCCTGACTGATAAGCAACGTGCAGCGATAGTGCTAGGCCAGTTAACCGGTGCGGCGGAGCAGGAAGCGGAGACCTGGGCCGAGGGGGACCGGCTCTCTGTATCCACCATCTTTGAGAAGCTACAGACTGCCTTCGAGACCCGGACTGAAGCTGAGCTGAGGATGCAGTTTTACCAGTGCCGGCAACGAGCTGGGGATAGCATTCGGGACTATGCTCTAAGTCTGCAGACCGCCCTCCGCACGCTGAAGCGGGCGAACCCTATTAATGAGGCGGATAGCAACAAGATGTTAGTGGAGCAATTTGCGCAGGGGATGAGGTCCCCTGAGGATCGTAAACAACTCCGGCTGTGGGCCGTGGAACACCCTGATGTGGACTTTGCTGTGTTAAAGGAGCGGGCCATTAAAGCACTACAGCCCCCAGCTGCCGAAGTTCTGGAACCCGCCCCGTGGCCCATCGAGACGGCTCCCGTTGTGGCGGCCTCAGCCAAACCAACCTCTCCAACACCTGCAGCCCCGAGCAGCACAGTGGAAGAACTGGCAGCCCAGGTCCGTCGCATGGACGGAGACCTTGCCAAAATCCTTGCTGCACTACAACCTCTGTCCAGATCTCAGCCTCCAGCACAGATACAGCTTGCTGATAGTCCCGAGGATGTTCCCTGGATGCAGCGGAAAAGTGCTAACAACCCGCGGAGCAGACCCCCAATCTGCTACAAGTGCCGTAAGCCGGGTCATTACTTCCGACAGTGCCCGTTAAACGAGCAACCCCTGGGGCCCCGGGCCAATCCTCAGGAGTAGAACATCGTGGCCCCCCGGACTGGCGGGACCGATATATCGGGGCCCGCCCCATCATCCCCGTGGCTGTGGACGGCATACCAGTGATGGCTGAAGCGTGAGAGTAGAAAGAGACCGCACTCAATCCGCTGTGAAGGATTTCTTTATTCAAACACGTGCAGAGTGGAGGGCTGGAGACACACTGTGAGCTGGCTCCTCAAGAATGGACGACAGCTGTTTCGCCCAAATTGGGCTTCCACAGGTCCACATGTGGAGCTACGGCTACACCCCTTTTAAAGGAGTGCTCACAGATTGCCCCAGACCACATAAAAACAAATAGGAGATTTGTGTATGCATATAAAATACATGTATCCATTTCCATGCATGAATTTACAACAAATTTTAAACATGTAAAAGAACACACTTGAATAAAATGAAGCAATGGGTGATAGACAGGCAGAACTCTCTTGGACACTGGATCACAGGTAACTACCATACCGTACACGTTGTACCAGCGGTATTGGGCCATAGACGAGCTGGCGCCCCCAGACAATAGTATAACATTGATTGCCGCTAACTGACTTCCATTGACCCAGGTGGGGTATAAACAAGTGGCTATGACAGTGGGGCAAGCTGAACTGCAACACCAGGGTATGATTGTGATCATGAATGAACCCAGTGATCATAACCCGAAAATAGTGCTGGGAACCAATGTGATGGAGCACTGCATGGCTGATGTGTTAACCCTATTACAACAGCTGGCCGCCACAGCGGCAGGGAGCCGGCAGAGGGCTGTGCAGCGTGAGATCCGAGCCCTGATGTACCGCCAGCATGTAAGCTCAACAGGAGGGGAGATTGGTGGAGTGAGAGTGATGGATGTTGCTCCATTGACTGTGCCCCCTAGGAGTGAGATGATGATCTGGTGTAGGGCAGCAGTAGGGCCTCAGGGGCGTGACTACCCTGCGATGATGGAGCCCATGCCTTCCGAGTACTGACCCACTGTAATGGCCGCCCGAGGGGTGGTGGATGTGAAGAAAGGGAGAGTGCCTGTGAGAGTGTTGAACTGTGGAGAGGAAGAAGTCAGGCTTCCCCGGTATGCCACCATTGCCAAGCTGCTCACCCTGGACCCTCACACTATCCATGAAGCCAGTCCATCCACACTCCCACCTACCACCAGCACTTCCCCACCCCAGGGGGAGACAAAGGAGTGGCATCAACAGGTACATGTAGGCACTGATGATACCCCTACACATCACAGGGCAGGGGTATACAGGGTGGTGCAGGAGTACGAACAGGTCTTCAGTAAGCACCCCCTAGACTTTGGGCAGATCAAGGGGGTCCAACACCACATCCCCACCGGTGAACATCCCCCTATCAAAGAGAGGTATAGACCTATTCCCCCTGCACATTACCAGTGTGCCAAAGATATGTTGAGGAATATGAAGGAGGCAGGGGTTATTCGGGACAGCTGTAGTCCCTGGGCCGCTCCGTTGGTACTGGTCAAGAAGAAGGATGGTACCATGCGGATGTGTGTGGACTACCGGAAGATCAACCAGATAACCCATACAGATGCCTATCCATTACCTCGTATTGAAGAGTCTTTGGCTGCACTGAGAACTGCAAACTACTTCTCGACCCTTGACCTCACCAGCGGATACTGGCAAGTGGCCGTGGCCCCAGAGGACCGGGAGAAGACCGCCTTCACCACCCCGATGGGGCTCTGCGAATTCAATAGCATGCCGTTTGGGCTGTGCAATGCCCCCGGAACCTTCCAACGGCTGATGGAGTGCTGTCTGGGACATTTAGACTTCGAGACCGTCCTGTTGTACTTGGATGATGTGATTGTTTATTCCCAGACGTATGAGGCCCATCTGGAGCACCTGGCCGAGGTGTTCGCGTCCCTTGCCAAGTACGGGATGAAATTGAAGCCCTCTAAATGCCACCTGCTGAAACCCAGGGTGCAGTATCTAGGGCATGTGGTAAGTGCGGATGGTGTCGCCCCCGACCCTGAGAAGATTACTGCCATCCAGAGCTGGCCGAGACCAACTACAGTGAGGGAAGTAAGGCAGTTTCTGGGTCTGGTGGGGTACTATCGGCGCTTTATAAAGGGGTACACGAAGATGGCTGCCCCCATGCAAGACCTCCTCGTGGGACAGACCAAAGGTGGTAGACCCATTGGAGCCCCACTGTCGTGGGAGGACAAGCATGAGGAGTCCTTTTGCCAGTTGAAGGCGGCCTTGACCAGAGAAGAGGTCCTGGCGTACCCTGATTATGGGCGCCCGTTCATCCTCCACACGGACGCCAGTAACGTGGGGCTAGGAGCAGTCCTATCCCAGGTCCAGGATGGAAAGGAGAAGGTGATTGCCTATGCTAGCCGAAAACTCCGGCCGACTGAAAGGAACCCTGAGAACTACAGCTCCTTCAAGCTCGAGCTATTGGCGTTGGTGTGGGCTATCACGGAGCGGTTCCGCCACTACTTGGCGGCAGCAACATTCACCGCGTTTACGGACAACAATCCGCTGACTCACCTGAACACGGCCAAATTGGGCGCGCTGGAGCAGCGGTGGGTAGCCCGGCTAGCCAACTATGATTTCACCATAAAGTACCGAGCCGGTCGTGTCAACATAAATGCTGATGCACTCTCCCGAATGCCCCATTTGTCAGAAGAGGGGTGCGAGGATGACAACCTCGAGGAGATCGAGTTGCCTGCGTTTCACCAGCCGCCTACTGAGAGGGTACAAGTACATCAGCAACGAGTGGATCTGGACCCACGGCCCAGTCATGAGTGGCAGGAAGCTCAGGACCAAGCGCCGGCTGTTCGCCTTGTCAAGACTCTGGTGGAACAAGGTGCTACGGGAATAGACCCTGCCGCTCCAGCTGAAGCCCAACGCTTGTGGAAAGAACGGAAACGGCTTTACCTACACCAAGGAAGGCTGTACCGTGAGCTGATCAACCCGAAGACCCATGAGAAAATATGCCAGTTGGTCATTCCTCAAGCTGACGTCGCTACTGTCCTGCGGGCATACCATGATGGTGCTGGCCACTTCGGGTGGAAGAAGCTGGAGATGCTGTTGAGGGAGCGGTTCTATTGGAGTGGGATGCGTGAATCGGTGGAAGCCTGGTGCCGAGAGTGCGGTCCTTGTACGCTGAGGAGAAAGGACGAGACTAGCCAGAGGGCACCCTTACATCCAATAGTCACCCATCAGCCGCTGGAGCTGGTCGCCCTAGACCATGTCAAGCTCACCCCTAGCCGAAGTGGGTACACCTACGCATTGACCATTGTAGACCACTACTCAAGATTTATGGTGATAGTCCCCGTTAAGGACCTGACTGGTCGAACTGCTGCTCGAGCGTTCCAGGCTTATTTTTGCCGACCCCATGGGTACCCCGAAAAGGTGCTGACTGACCAAGGCCCGGCCTTTGAAGCAGAGGTGTTCCACGAATTCTGCCAGTTGTACGGCTGCAAGAAAATCCGGACCACTCCGTACCACGCCCAAACCAACGGCATGTGCGAGAAAATGAACCACTTGGTCCTGGGGCTTCTCAAGACGCTACCGCTGGAAGAACGGAACCTGTGGCCGGAAAAGTTACCCGACTTGGTCGATATGTACAATAATATCCCCTCTAGCTCGACGAAGTGCACCCCAGCGTATCTGATGAGGGCTCGGCCTGGCCGCCTGCCGGTGGATTTGGAGATGGGGTTGGAGGCCCCAGAAGCACTCCCTTCGACGGCGGAGTGGGAAAGTCGGAGGAGAGCACAATACCGGCAAATCCAGGAGTATGTGGAGAAAAACCTCAGTCGAAGTCGAGAACAGCAGGAGCACCGGTTCAATCAGAAGGCGTCCGCGGGTCCTTTCCAGCCAGGGGATGTAGTGCTGAAACGGAAGAGGAAGGCCCACAAGCTGGATGATCAGTGGGAGCAAGTCCCTTACGTCATACAACCCACAGAATGGGGAGATGGGAAGGCCTACCAGATCAGTCGTGACCAAGGGGGCACCCTGGCCACAGTTTCCCGGGACCATCTAAAAAGGTGCCCCCCAGAGTTGGAGGCAGAGGCTGAAGTACCGGTTCCTCCACCAGCAGAGAAGGCAGCAGATGTAATCCACACTGTAATGGGTGACTTCCCAGCAAACTGGCCTACACAGAACGGCGCAGTGATTCTTCCAGTGATACTGTTCCCACAACCCGTGGATGAAGAAGTAGTGGAAGCGGTTAACCGTGAGCCAGAACCAGTGCCAGTGCCCAGGGATGAACCTGTACTCAGCTCCCCTACACCTCCGCCTGCTCCACACTATAGCAGGGAGGAGGAACTGATTGTTTCCTCTACCCCACTGTCTAGCACCACTGACACCGGGCCCCGAAGGTCCACCCGTTCCAACCTAGGTAGACCTCCACTTAGGTACAGGGAGACCGTTCTGTGAGTAAAAGGGGTCAGGGCATGTAAAGAGTGGTTGGTTGTTTAATAGTTTGAAAAGTTTGAAAGAATGATAAGAAAATGATGATTCCGAGTACATTACCTGATTATCTGTGTGATTTGCAACCGGCTAGAGCCGGCACCGTTTTCCCTGTGGGGACCGTTAAAAGTTTTGCATGGGAACTATCCATGGACAAGCCCGTGAACTTGCAGGGCAACCACAAACGTTAGTGGCTTAAATATGTTGTTTGCAGTTACCGTTTCCGCAATGCCGCCTCCGGAGAAGCAGGTTGGAGGGAGGGCCCTCAGCAGAGCAGGCTGGGGCCCAGCCACCAAAGGAACCGGTGGCTACCCTCTGGAGGGAAGGACAGATCCCGCTCGGGTACCGTGTGCTGGACTGTGGGTCAAGGGGTGCTGCCTGGGCTTTAGGGGCAGCATCAGGGCCAGGTTGCTTGGGTGGGAGAGAGCGGAAACCGTAACCGTAAACCGTTATGCAACGTTTAAGAAATGTGCCTCCCGTTAAGGGAAGATTTATTAAAAATGTACATATATTATTTTGCCATGTTATCTTTTACAGAAAAATAAAACTGGTGTTGGACGGCAGCCCGCGGACGGTCTGCATTTTGCTAAGGGGGAATGTGTCGCCCTGGGCAAGCCAGGGGACACAGGTCACACACCACCACACCCTACATCCCAGTTAGGAACACCAAAGCTAACCAAAAATCCTTGTTGCCTTCCTCCAGAGGCTGATGATTCACACCAGGGGGTGGGCCAGCTGGGTGGCTCCGCCCACCGAGGAGGACCCAGCTCTGGAGGCGGGAAGAACCAGGCAGATAGAGTTTGGAGGAGGAAGTGGAAGGAGTGAAAGTCAGCTCAGGGAAGAGCTTGAGAGAGGTTGAGCCCAGGCAGGGCTAGAGTGAAGATGAGTTAAGGAAGTGAAAGTGAAGTAAAGTGGTAAAGGAGGAAAGCAAGAGTGGTGACGGAGAGAAAGCCTGAAGTAGTCCAGCTGTGTGCAGGACAGGTCAGCAAGGTCAGCAACGGCGGTGACTGTCTGGAGGGGGACCGTGTGGAAGTTCCTGGAAGGACCGCGGACGGGTAGTGGCCCGGCGGTCTGGAGCAGTGTACCGAAGGACAGTCAGCACCAGGGCAGGGGCCTCTCGGACCCCGGCAAGGCTAGGAGTCGCCATAATTTGCCGAATCCGTCAGTGAAGGGGACGTAGATCCCCCAACAACCAAGTCCCGATTGAAGGCAACAGCCCAACCAGAGTAGGAGAGACACCGCCACCGCCAAGGCCCCAGTTTCTCAGGGCCAGCGCCTGCGGGCAAAGAGTAGAGCTCCTCCGGTCCAGCTTGAAGCCGGGGAGCGGGTTACCGATGGGGACCCATCGCAACCAACAAGTAAACAAAGGTGCAAGGAAGAGGGACATCACCGTCACCTACTGGGAGAGCAAGTGCAGCCGTCCGTGGGACCGTCTTACCAGCCGTTTGGATTACCGTAAAAACTGTGTCAACGTCTCAGGCTGAGTGAGTACCACAGTGCCGCAAGGCACAGCGCTGCCCCCGCGTCCCTGCGCCCACCAGGCCCTGCACCTCCCTCACCATCACCGGGCCCCGGGATCACCAACCCCTACCCACGGAGGGGCAACACAACACCTGGCTGCTCCGCATCACCATCCCCGGGATTCCCGTATAGAGCAGCGGTGGTGAAATCACCACAACCGTGGGTGGCGTCACGGACAATAAACAATTCCCACACCCAACAACCCCCTTTCACTCACGGGCGAGGAGTGCCGCTCGAGAAACCCCCGGGATCCGGCCCACCGCTCGAGCCACCACTGAGCAGCAGCCGCCGGACCCGAGCAGAAGGGGTGAGCGTAGTGTGCTGACACCCTCCTCCCCACCCGCGACAGTTACTCCTGTTGTCAGTATGAGTGGGCGTGTATGAAGGTGGAGGTGCTGAAGATGGGGGAGGTGCACTAGATGTGTTTGGCATCAGTCCATTTTCTTTACCCAGCCTTTCCTCAGCTCCCGCCCTTAGGAATTTCTTACATTCCCACTTCAGGTGACCAGGTAGTCCACAGAAGAAGCAGTGTATGTTGCTTTTTCTGTTTACTCCCCCTGAATTCTTGGTCTTAGAATTCAGTATGGGTCTTTTATTCTTATTATTTTGTTTTTCTTGTGATACTGATTTGTCATTTGTCTCCTCTATCATGGCTATTTTTGACTTTACCTGAATTTGCTTAATTCGTCTCCGTATTCTATCAATAAATGATGTGGCCTCTTGTAGATTGTCCAACCTAGAAGCAATTTCGAATGAAGCGGGGTCCAAATATTTAAATTTTTTAACAAAGGCCTTGACCATGGAAGTCGGTTCTTGATCAGATCTGATTTCCATTACCATACGGTAGGCTTGTTCGAATTTGACTAAGAAGACAAAAGGATCCTCCTGTATGTGTGTTTTAAGATTTTCTAAAACTTCCACTGTTGGTGTAGACTCTCCTGTGGTGAATAAGATTAACTGTTTCAGCCTATCGTGTTCATCTGTCCTAGGTGTGGCTTGTAACCTTTTTGTCATGTGGGAGGGAAGCCATACCCTAAATATTTTGTTTCTTTGATCGTCCGTCAGATTGAATTTATCTGAGTTAGATTCAAAAATGTCTGCATTATGGAAGGCGTCCATTTTATCATCATATTTGGGTATGTCTTAAATGATTTTCATTAATTGGTCATGGATTTTAATTTTAAGACTTAATTTTAAGGGTTTTTAAGGGATACTATTATGGAATGTCTCAATGTTAATAACTGTTTAACTCCATATCAACATGGATTTATGAAGGATCGCTCCTGTCAAACTAACCTGATTAGCTTCTATGAGGATGTAAGCTCTCACATGGACCGAGGAGAATCATTGGATGTCATTTATCTCGACTTCGGTAAAGCATTTGACACTGTCCCACATAAAAGACTGCTAAGTAAAATGAGAAAGCTTGGGCTCGGGGAAAATGTGTGTAGATGGGTAGGTAGCTGGCTTAGTGGTAGAAAACAAAGAGTGGTTATTAATGGTGCATACTCAGATTGGGCCAGGGTTACTAGTGGGGTGCCACAGGGGTCTGTATTGGGCCCCCTACTATTTAATATATTTATTAATGATCTGGTGGATGGTTTACAGAGTAAAATATCAGTATTTGCAGATGATACAAAACTATGTAAGGTAGTTAACACAAAGGAGGACAGTTTGCAACTACAGATGGACTTGAGTAAATTGGAGAATTGGGCTGAAAAATGGCAAATGAGGTTTAACACAGATAAGTGTAAGGTTATGCACATGGGAAGGAGAAACAGATGCTACGATTACTTACTAAATGGGAAACTGCTGGGGAAATCAGACATGGAAAAAGACTTAGGCATCTTAGTGAATAAGAATCTAAATTGGAGTGCCCAGTGTCAGGCAGCAGCTACCAAAGCAAATAGGGTGATGGGATGCATTAGAAGAGGTCTGGGGGCACGAGATGAAAACATCATTCTCCCTCTGTACAAATCACTAGTCAGACCACACTTGGAGTATTGTGTGCAATTTTGGGCGCCGGTGCTGAAGAAAAACATTACTGAACTTGAAAGGGTTCAGAGGCGGGCTACTAAAATAATAAATGGAATGGGTGCATTACAATACACGGAAAGGTTATCAAAATTAGGTCTATTTACTCTAGAAAAGAGAAGACTTAGGGGAGACCTAATAAATATGTACAAATATATCAGAGGGCCATATAGAGATCTCTCCCATGATCTGTTTGTACCAAGGACTATGACAAGAACAAGGGGGCATTCTTTTCGATTGGAGGAAAGAAAATTCCTACATCAGCATAGAAGAGGGTTCTTCACGGTAAGAGCAGTGAGGCTCTGGAACTCTCTTCCTGAGGAAGTGGTGATGGCCAACTCACTGAATGAATTTAAGAGAGGAATGGATGCATTTCTTGTTAGCAAAAGTATAGAAGGTTATTATTATTATTATTATTATTGTTTATTTATAGAGCACCATTGATTCCATGGTGCTGTACATGAGGGGGTTACATACAGAATACATGTACACGTTACAATAGACAGACTAGCACAGGGGGAAGAGGGCCCTGCCCTTGCGGGCTTACATCCTAAAGGATTTTGGGGAGGAGACAGTAGGTGGGGTGTAGGTGGGGCGGCAGCTCCGCACGGTGGTGGGGCGGCAGCTCCGCACGGTGGTGGGGCGGCAGCTCCGCACGGTGGTGGGGCGGCAGCTCCGCACGGTGGTGGGGCGGCAGCATAATCTTACAGGTAGATAGAAGAGCGACCAAGATTATTAGAGGAATGGGTGGGCTGCAATACCAAGACAGGTTATTAAACTTGGGGTTAGTTAGTTAGGAAAAACAAAGGCTTAGGGGGATCTAATCACAATGTATAAATATATGAGGGGACAGTACAGAGACCTTTCCAAAGATCTCTTTACGCCTAGGCCTGCGACTGGAACACAGGGGCATCCGCTACGTCTTGAGGAAAGAATGTTTAATCATAATCACAGATGAGGACTCTTTACTGTACGAGCAGTGAGACTATGGAGCTCTCTGCCGTATGATGTTGTATTGAGGGATTCACAAGTAAAATTTAAGCAGAGCCTGATCGCATTAATTGAAAAATATAATATTACCAGTTATGTATATTGGATTTTATGACAGGGTGTTGATCCAGGGAACAAGTCTGATTGCCGTATGTGGAGTCAGGAAGGACTTTTTTTCCCCATTGGAGCTTATTTGACACATTGGGGTTTTTTTGCCTTCCTCTGGATCAACATGTTAGGCTACGGGTTGAACTAGATGGACTTAGAGTCTCCCTTCAACCTTAAAAACTATGAAACTATGAAACGATGAAGACGGGCTGCTTTTTCATGTAATTTCTCCTCCTCGTTCAGCTCATCCTCTACAGTAGTATTTTTAACTGTTCGGGAATATCTGAACCTGAGGCAGGTGATGCTGAGGCATCCTTTTTATTTTGTCATGTATTGGCAGACACATGTTTGATATCTTTTTCGTAATTTTGATATCAAGTCTGCTCTAGTTTCCAACTGATCTTCCAGATGTTCGATATGTTCTGCTAATATTGAACAATTTGGACAATCTGTTGTTTCTGCATCTACTATGTGCGTATCTGTTGTATTGGGTGTATCTGTCACCATGCAGATGGTGTGTGCTGGCTGTGCCCCACCCACCATGGAGTTATAAGTGTAAACCATGCCCAATACATTCTGTATCTTTTTCTGCAACTTCTTTACAGTAAAAAACTTCTTATCTAACTTTCACATTGCCGGTACAGATTTGACCATAATTGTGCATCAGTATGCTTATGATCAAATGTATACTCCACATTACTTTTCTTAGAATAATCATAAATAAAATCCATTTTCTCACCTATATGTACAGCGGCAGATGTCCTGGAATGGGTCCAACCGTCTTATGGGTCGATCCTCTGTGTCGTGGAAGGATTATCCTGGGGATCTCCTGGATCGATGGTCCTGGATGGGTCCTCAGATGTCCGTTAGGCACGACACATGTCAGTCCTCTTCTAAGGTTCGGTTTGATTTAGACACAGTGTGCGTATTTTCCTGCAGTCTTTTGGACAAATACGTTACACTGCTTCCCCCCCCCCCCCTTGTGGACAAAAGGTCAGAGAAGCGTAACAAAAGAAAAGTCCCGTAGCAAGAACTAGCATGGAAGTGACTATTCACCACGCACAGGAAAACAGCTGTGCCTCCCAATCATTCAGGCTGAAGCTCGCCAAGTATGTTAAAAATAGGATTGACATATCCACTTAGCCAGTATATAATGATTGAAGAGAAAATAGAGGTGCAAACCATATGTGGGTTTATTCAATAAAGGTTAAAAATCATTACAGAAAAAAATGTTTGGCTTTAGTTAGAATTCAGTTAAGAGAGAAAAAGATAGAAAGAGTCCATTATCTTACATAGCTGTGATGTTATGGCAGGTAATCTTCCATCTGGATTCATGTGGTTGAGAATAGTCCCATTCTAAACCCTATGAAGTGTATTCAAGCTTAAATACAATTCACCACACCCTCTTTTTCTCACTTTTCTCTTTAAATGGCTTTAAACATGTCTTCAAGAACCCAATATAACTCGTTCCCAATTTTAACCATGCATTAAGTCATTGTCAAGAGGTCCGAAATCTGCAGAGTAAGTGTCCTGCGCAGTAGAGTTTTCTAAAACCAGCTAATTGACCATTGACCCTAAAAAATGTATAGAAACTCTTTGAGGCTTGTTGACCTTCGATCTAATGTAATACTTAGAAGGCCTTCAATGCTATTCCAGACCTCGGCTAGTTGATCTTTGCCCAAGTATATAGAAAAATAGCACTGAGTTGTCAGCCAGCTTTGATTTACCTTGTCAGATGCTAGTTAGAAATTCTCCAACCTCACAAACACACCATCCAAGCTAAGGCCTGTACATTTTACTATACATACAATTTATGACTGTATGTAGAATTATTATGGAACAAATATTCATAACTAAGTATTTTACATTGGTAGAGTTCGTGACGCCACCTGTGGTGTGCAGTAATTGGGAGTACCGCCGCTGCCGTTGGGAGTACCTGGGGTGATTGAGTTGGCAGCTAGGTGACGTTGCCCTCCTTGGGTAGGGACAGGCCCCGGGACTCTGGATGGTGATGCAGGGATGCAATGCAGGGGTCAGTCGGGTACTCACTCAACAATGAAGCAAACGCTGACAACAGGGTAAACCAAGTCTCTGAACGACATTGCCTCTCGAGGGGAGCTCGTCCGGGTCCCGTCCCCTGTAGTGCTGCTGGTGGTGTGTAACCTGCCTCCTGGCACTAAGTTTTAGACTGTCCGTTGTGGTTCGGTAGCTCGGAGCTATCCGGGCCCCGCTCACCACTATGGCTAAGTGAAGGAACCTGCTCTCGGGGCTCACGCTTGAGATTTCAGTGGGCTGCTTGCTATGAAAGCCCTATCCCCCTCGTTGCGCTAGTGCCCCGATTTCTGGAGCTCGTGGGAACAGTCCATAAAGGCCCTGTTCTCCTCAGGTTAATTGCCGGGTTGCCTGAAGCTTATCCCTGACCTAGGGTCCGTGTACCCCATCATGCCTTCGGTCCCAGACTGGTGATAGGACCAGGCTGCTGGCCGTCCTCAACGAGTTCCAGGCACCTAGCCTCAATCTCCTGCGACCGGGAGTCCGACTCCTCTTGGTCCAGACCACCGTCTGCGACCTAGTTTTCCTCTCCCCTGGGAGCTCCAACTCCCAGCTTCCTCAGAGCTCCTCACAGCTCAAGGGTCACTCCTCAACTAAGTGACCTTGACACCTCCCACCTACCTGTCTGACCCCTAGGTGGGCAGCCCTATTCCTGTTTAAGCAGCCCACTGGTGTGCCTGACAGGTGTGGTGCAAAGTGTATATAGGATTTGTGAATGCTGATGGAGGCAGCACCGCAGGATAGAGACCCAGAACCATGGGGGGTTGAATACCGCACAGCTAGGACAGTTTGTGCAGTACCCTGTGACGACCTGAATAGTCCAGGGGCGTCACATAGTACCCTATATGCACCAATTCTGGGCTGGCTGGCGCTGGTGTTTTTAGGCTAGGAAGGGGCATATAGATAGATAGTGGAACCTTGGTTTAAGAGTAACTTGGTTTGAGAGCATTTTGCAAGATAAGCAAAGATTTTAAAAAAATTGTGATTTTGGTTTAAGAGCAATGATTTGCAATAAGAGCAAATACTCACCGTGCACACTTCTGGTTCTGTCCTTTCACTGTGCTCTGACCCGCTTTGGAAGTAACTTGCTGTACATAAGTACTGTATACAATATAACCTTGTACAGTATACTCTAGATAAAACGTCTATCAATTTGCATTTGTGGACACAGTATTATACTTTGTTTCTGCTAACCAGTACAGCACATTGCTTGTACTGTAATCTAATTGTCTGTACAGTATTCCTTCCCCACATTTGGCTTATTTTGGGGAGAATAGATTTGGGGTGTTTTTTGTGTACTGTACTAGAATAAAAGTTGTCATATTTGTACATCATTTTTTATCTCTATAGTGTATCTCCCGCACACCAACAATTTTTTGTTTTTTACCGTATAGTATTTTGCATTCGTGTACTGTGATAATTTTATATGAATACAGTACATTATTTTGTATTACTGTAATAAGTTTGTATAAATACAGTAAATATTTGTGGGCTGTGGAATGAATTGTCTGCGTTTCAATTATTTCCTATCGGAAAATTCGCTTTGATGTAAGAGTAACTTGGTTTAAGAGCACACTCCCGAAACCAATTATGCTCGTAATCCAAGGCTCCACTCTGTGTGTGTATATAATATACATATATGTATATTCTATATATATAATATGTACTAGACAGGTTCTTTGTGGGAGGCCACAAAGAAGGATATTGCGGTAGTTAAGGTAGGGAGGTGAGGTCATGCAGTAACATTTATGAGATTGAGAAAAGGAAAGATTCTGGAAATATTCTTGAATTGGAGGTGGTGATGTGGCTGTTTGGTCTGAAGAACAAGTCAGTGTCAAGGGTTACTCTGAGGCAAAGAATGCCTGGTAAGGGGAAAGTGTGATGTCATTTACAGTGATAGATTGGGTAAAGAAGGTTAAAAGAGATGAGAGACGGATTGACATTCTGGGATTCTACACAGCAGAGAGGTGACTAAACGGGTAGGTGGCACTTCCAGCGAATTAGTTAGCTTGATATGGGCGCTAGATCTTCTGGAGCCAACCACTGAGCAGGGAGCATGGGTACAACCCCCACCATTGCTGATTGCAGACCTGCAGTGGGGAGGCCTCAGGAGGGGGGAGAGGTGTCCTTACCTCTGTCAGAGATGGAGGACAATAATAAATTTCAAGCAGAGGCTATTAATGCTGCAAATGAGGAACAGGGCCTGCTAGTGGAAATCCCCTATCTTCAGTGAGACACAGCCTGAGACAAGGAGTGTATGATATGGAAATGCAAGCAGAGTTAAGCTGGGTTTACACACTGAAACTTTCTAGCGATCCCACCAGCGATCCCAACCTGGCCGGGGTCGCTACAAAGTCTCTGGTGAGCTGTCAAACAGGCAGACCTGGCCAACGACGCTACAGCGATCCGGACCTGCAGAGCGACCTAGCTGGTTGTTGGGGACGTTGTAAAGCAGCTTTTTGAAAGGGAAGTCGCTGTAAAGTCCCCTTTACACACTGAAACTTTCTAGCGATGCATGCTGCACAGCGGGAAACAAAGGACCTAAGAATGGTCCTGAACGATTTGTAGCGATCACAACTTCACAGCAGGGGCCAGGTCGCTGATGTGTTTCACACACTGCAATGTCGCTGGGGAGGTCGCTGTAACGTCACAAAACCGGTGACGTTACAGCGATGTCGTTTGAGATGTTGCAGTGTGTAAAGCCACCTTTAGAGCCTGCCACAAGTACAATAAGATCACATGAACCAGCAGTGCTAACAGAACTTAATGAAATCTGGGCACATATCTCTTCTATGCCCACCAGAGAAGATATGGAGACATATATAGCAAGGCTGGAACAGGCATACCGCACAGAGCTGTCGGCCCTGAGGGGGGAGGTGGAAAGAGTGGACACACAGAACCAAATACAGGTGGCTAAAATACAGAATATAGAAGACACCACTCAGGCACAAGGGGCCATTTTGGATCAACACTCCCGCCAAATACATGGAGGATGGAGGAAGCAATGAACGATGCTGAAAACTGGGGCCGGAGAAACAATTTAAGGGTCTGGGATTTACCAGAGTCTGTTGAACCTAAGGATCTCCAGAGAGCCCTCCAAGTGATGTTTTATGAGATCCTGGGTGAACCATCAAGCCAACCCCTGGAGCTAGACAGAGTGCATAGAGCACTTGGCTCTAGACCTACACAGAATGACAGACCAGGAGATGTGATTTGCAGGATCCACCGTTATGTCCTTAAAGAGGCCATCCTGTTTAAGCTGCGCAGTGGAGTTTCACCAGCATACGAGGGGAGCCAAGTCCAGATTCTGCAGGACTTATCCCGTTTCACTTTACAAAGTAAAGTATCCCGTTCGTATGAGTTTCAATACAGCTGGGGATTTTCCTTCCGCCTGCAGGTCCGACACGCGGGAAGAATGCATGTGCTTAGGAACCCGACTGATATGCCATTGTTTGCTGCAGCGTTTGTGGAGTAAAGAAATACTCAACAAGAAAAACAGTGATTTCAATATAGTAAAATTAATTTATTGAACAATTATTTTAAAAATATACATATCAAAATTCATAAAATAACCATAGTAATAGTACTTCAAAACACGCCCCCTGAGGAAAAATACATTGAAACGTACGTCGGGGTAGAGGGACGACACAGCATACATTTTAGGTAACTATTACTGTTCTGTAGCACGTTAGCACTTTGCGATCCCTTGGCAGCCGCTTGTTTGTCTTTCAAATTGGTATCCTTGCAGTCTTTTCCTTGCACAGCACATGCACTTTGGTTTGATTCACTATTACTTGCACATTGCACCTTATTATGTGAAAGACTGTGCCATTTTTTTTTGTTTTAGTTTTATCTGTGATCTTTTTTAATATATGCGACTTTCAGCTATGTCATTTAGGTGGCTCTTTCATCTGGTTTTTTTTATGATCCTTGACTAGTCTACATTTTTTCACACAGTCAGTATATTTTTTTTTTAATCCAGACATCTAGGAAAAATTTCTTTGTTTTTTACTTTGGATGATATTTGGGAGATGTTTTCTAAACCAGCACTATGCACTTTAAACACACATGTTTTTTTATAAAACACATTAATATAGTTTTGGTTTTTTACACTTTAGCCTCAGCTTAATACTATTCCAGCCATTTGTTAACTGTTTTTACACCAATCACCATGAGTGTCTTTTTTTTTTACAATTTTTCACTTATTTTTGGTATTTTTCTGACTATTGTGTCTTCATATACTTTTATTATTTTTATATTTTTATTTTTTGTATGTGTGTGTCTTAGATTGTATTGACACGTTTTAACAATTGGCTGATGAATCTCTTGTTGGATTTTTGTGTTATACCATGCCTGATGAAGAGACCTTAGTAGTCTCGAAAGCTTGCAATTATTACCATCTTTTCAGTAAAGGCTACTTTACACACTGCGATATCGGTCCCGATATCGCTAGTGTGGGTACCCGCCCCCATCTGTTGCGCGACATGGGCAAATCGCTGCCCGTGTCGCACAACAGCCGTCACACATACATACCTGTCCGGCGACGTCGCTGTGACGGGCGAACCGCCTCCTTTCTAAGGGGGCGGTCCGTGCGGCGTCACAGCGACGTCACTGAACCGCCGCCCAATAGCAACGGAGAGGCGGAGCTGAGCGGGACGTAACATCCCGCCCACCTCCTTCCTTCCTCATAGCGGCCGGGAGGCAGGTAAGGGGAGCTTCCTCGTTCCTGCGGCGTCACACGCAGCGATGTGTGCTGCCGCAGGAACGAGGAACAACCTCGTTACTGCTGCAGTAACGAGATTTGAGAATGGACCCCCATGTCACCGATTAGCGATTTTGCACGTTTTTGCAACGATGCAAAATCGCTTATCGGTGTCACACGCAACGGCATCGCTAATGCGGCCGGATGTGCGTCATGAATTCCGTGACCCCCAACGACTCCGCATTAGCGATGTCGCAGCGTGTAAAGCCCGCTTTAGCCATTAAAAGGTATCAACCACTGAGGATTTCAGTTCTTTTAAACAATTTTTTTATCTCTACTGGCTAACACGGTACAAAGATATATTTTACTTGTTGGATTGATACATATTTTCAACTTTAATACCATTTTTTAATTTATACTATCACTATATTCCCTTCCTACTACATTTTTTCATCTCCTGGGTATTTTATTTTTCCTTACAATATTTTTAGAATTTTTCCTGGTATGTTTTCTTCTGAGTGATATAGTTTGAAACTAGCTTATTATCTTCCTTGATACTTTAATTAAATTTTATTTTTTTTCTCACCATTAGTACTACAAATAAGTTGGCTCCTTAGTAATTCTGTGCACTAATTCTTGTCATTATATTGCTCATATATCGTCCCTCGTGTTTTGAAGTACTATTACTATGATTATTTTATGAATTTTGATATGTATATTTTTAAAATAATTGTTCAATAAATTAATTTTACTATATTGAAATCACTGTTTTTCTTGAGTATTTCTTTACTCCACAAACGTTGTTTCTAATTGTTTTTACAGTGAATATTGTTTTCAAACCTTGTTGTTAATTGTTTGCTGCAGCCCTGGACATTCCGTTGGTGCCTATGGAGGAATGGCCAGTGTTTCCAATGGGGGAAGGGGGTGCTGCCCCAGATGGTGATCGGATGCGTGGCCCTCGAAGAGAAAGAAGAGGAAGACCAGTCTGATGTTTAAGGAGTTATTGGTTTATAAACAAAAATTAATTGGGTTGTTTCTCAATAGAATGTACCTCCCAGTTTTGCCATAATTTTTTGCCAGGCGGAATTAAGTTTTTCTGATTGAGGGTGGGGGGGTTCCCTTCCGCGAAGGGGGGTGGGGGGGCACCCCTTGACGGTGTATAACACACTATTCTCTCTAGACCCTGTGTCCCCACATTATATAGGGTTCTGGCTGACAAACTAAGTTGAATTGCTTATTGTTAGTGTGACGCCCTGGACCCCAGGGGTCTCAGGTAACAACACCTACCACATTACACACACACCCCCATCCCTTGTGAGGACACCCCAGTCACCCGAAAGGGAGACCTGATGCCTCCCTCAGGGCAAGTAGGGCACACCAGGTGGGTGGAGTCAGGCGAAAAGACACGCCCACCGAGGAGACTACTGTCCTGAGGCAGGAAATACAAACAGTTAAGTTCTAGTCAGAGAGTTGACAGGTGTGGAGGAGAGAAGCTGTCAGGGACCCAGGTTGGAGCCTGGGATCCCCGTAACGTCAGGCAGGCAGACGGTGGTGGCCGCCTGCAGTAGTACTGGTACAGCAACCGGCGGAACCGTAGGGACCGGGCCAGGGTTCGAGCCCGCCGGCCCTGAATCGGGGAGTCAACCGTTTACTGGAGCACCAGAAACTGGGTACTCAGACCCCGTCCTAGCTTAGAAGCCACTGAGTGTAGGCAAATTAACTGATTGCAGTCTGGACCTCACGGGTTCATCCTCAACCAAAGTCCCGAAAGAAGGCAACATCCCACCGATACCGGGTGAGAGCCACCGCCAAGGGCCAATGCCTGCGGGCAACCGAGGGCTCCTCCGGCAGCTAAACGCCAGGGAGCGGGCTACCACTGCCCAGGCATGGGAGCTGAAAACCACAACAAGAGGTGCAAGGGAAAGGAGCCACCGTCAGCCTCACAAGGGACACAAGCAGCCGGCTGCGGGACCCGACCATACCCGAACTTTGGTTTTTGGTTTACCAGTGACTCTGAGTGTGAATTAATCATGAGTACACCAGTGCCATCCGAGCACGACACCCCACCGCAGTACGGCACCTTGCACCCCGACAACATCATCGCCTGTCCCACCGGGCCCCGGGACACACTGCACCTACCCACGGAGGTGCTATAACATCCAGGCTGCGCCTTCAAGACCGATCCCGGGAGCCCCCCCCCCCTTCACTCCCGCCGCAGCGGTGGTGCATCCCCTCACCACGACCCGTGAGTGGCGTCATGACCCGTACGACGACAATGCAGCCCCCGGCTGCGAACCTCGTCCCACACCACCACCCCACTGCCTCCCCTTAACAGAGCGACGGAGGCGCTCAAGCCACCGACCACCCGAGCCCGGACCTCGAGCGGCTCGGCCCGGCAAGCGGAGCGGCCGAGCCCCTCTCAGGGCGGTACATTAGTCCGGGGCAGGGGGCTCCTTTGTAGAAAGTTCCCTCCCTGATTGGGATAACACGCCATAAAGGAGTGGCGTAGTCTCACCATCCCTAGGATAGACAGTTTGGTATTCTCTTATACCTATACAGTTACTTTTAGTCTTTTTAGACCCGACGTTAGGGTCTTGTTGTGACCTTGCAGGCGGGAGGAACTCTGACCTCCATGCCTGTGGTTTCTACTGCTTTGTTGGTAGTTTCTTTTGTATTCTCTACCTTCTTACCTTTTTCTCTTTTATGTCCTCTTCTCTTTCCCTGCTCTTCCTATCCTACTTCCCTAATCCCCGAACCTATCCCTAGAGTCCCCAGTGTTTCTCTGCATTGGAATGATGCAGATTAATTGGGGTTCACTAAATGTGAGGGGACTTAATGTCCCGCAAAAACGCTCCCAGATATTTTTTGACATGCACAAAGAGAGTCCATATACTATTGATTCAAGACACACATTTTAAAACGGGCCACCTCCCCATCTTTAGAGACAGATATTACACTAACTGGGTTCACAGTTACATCCCAGAGTCAAAATCCAAGGGAGTGTCCATGGGCATCCATAAGTCCCTGGTGCACACAGTTCTAGATACACGGGTGGACACGTAGGGAAGATTTATATTCCTGAAAATTAATGTTAACTCATCCATTTTTACCATTGTCAATTGGTATCTACCGAATAGAGACCCAGTGACGACCTGCTCCTCTCTTCTGTCCTCACTGGATGAATTCGCAGAAGGGACAGTGATCGTGGGAGGTGATTTAAACTTCACTTTGGACCCTAATGTAGACATAACATCGGGACATAACTTTCTCTCAATAAGGAAACTAATGAAGGTTAAACGTTGTATACAGGAACTCAGATTAGTGGATGCATGGAGAACACTACACCCAGTAGACCGTGACTACACATTTTTCCCCGGCTCAATCTTCGTACAGCCGCATAGACCTATTCCTTGTAAGTCAGAAGGCCCTGACATGGCAGATACAGGTCTCTATAGGCAGTATCTCTTGGTCAGATCATGCCCCCATATTTTTGAGCGTCACTATCCCGGACAGGCTTGGGAGGCCGTGGTCTTGGCAGCTGAATGATAGTCTGCTGAGGGACCAGGGATGCTTGAAAGACCTGCAGAACACAATAGATGAATTCTTGGAGATACACTCAGGAGACACTACTACCCTACCTGTTCAATGGGAGACACTCAAGTGTGTGTTGAGAGGGATTCTGATCAAATATGGGGCTAGGATTAAGAGGGAGAGAGCCCAAACCATTCTGTCTCTACTTAAGAATATTTCAGACCTAGAGAAGATCCATAAGCAGACATTATCCCTGGTGACACTGACAGAGCTAGTTAAAAACAGAGAGTAACTTTATATCCATTCTGGACCGACAATACGAGCGATACAGGAATAGACTAAAAAGATTTGTGTGTGAATATGCGGACAAATGTGGCAGACCACTAGCTAGGTTATTACATCCGAGGGGGGACCCCAGTCACATCCCTACGATCAAAAAATCGGACGGCCTTTTGACTCAGAACCCAATCCACATAGCGGAACAATTTAAAAAATATTATAGTGACCTTTACGACATAAGCAGCAAATTTGAGGATATGCCACAAGAAGCTTTGGAGACTAAAATAAATGATTACATACTTAAAACAGCCCTGCCGACTATACCCAATACTGAGGTTGAAAACCTAGAAGCTGACTTAATAGATGCCACTTCTGTCTCTGTAATCAGGGATTCTCCCTCCGGCAAAAGCCCAGGTCCGGACGGGTTTACCCCTAAGTTCTATAAAATTTTTCAGACTCAGTTATCCCCGTTCATGACCAAAGTATTTAACTCCATATCTGAAAACTCCCAGTGGGTAGCACAGTCTCTCGAAGCACACATGTGTTATCCCCAAACCGGGAAAGGATCACTTGCTGGTTACAAATTACAGACCCATCTCACTGATTAATTTAGATTTGAAATTTTTTCTCTAAAGCACTTGCCAACAGACTTGCCCCGTCCCTGCCTGGGATAATACATACGGACCAGGTGGGATTCGTAAAAGGCCGGGAGGCACGGGACAAAACCAACAAATTGTTCCTCCTGATGGCTCGGTCAAAGGCTCAGTCTCTCCCCATGTGTTTACTTTCAGTGGACGTGGAGAAGGCCTTCGACCGGGTAAGTTGGAGCTTTATGATGGCAGCCTTGAGACAGGTGGGTCTGGGGTCAGAAATTTTTGGGTAGAATTGCGTCCCTGTATACGAGACTTTCAGCAAAAGTCAGGACAAATGGGTTTCTATCATCATCCTTTCCGGTCCACAATGGAACGAGACAGGGATGTCCACTGTCGCCCTGTTATACGTTATAGTCATGGAGCACCTTGCGGTCGCCCTGAGAAACACAAGCATCCACGGGATAAAGGCAGGGGGGGAGAACCGTAAGCTGGCTCTATTCGCGGATGACCTTCTCATGTTCATTTCCCAACCACACATCCTTCCCGTCCTTACTTAATGAGTTCAAAGAGTTTGGCAACTTAAGCAACTTCAAAGTACATTTTTCCAAATCAGAGGCCATGAACGTGACTTTATCGGCAGAAGACTTTGCGAGAGTATCATAAAACTTCCCTTTTAAGTGGCAACCGTCAGTTTTAAAATATCTGGGAGTTATGGTACCTAGGGATCCAGCAAAAATTGCACATCACAATTTTTCCCCTTATTAGAGAGGACAATCAGGGACTTAAAGAAATATGACAAAAAGAGATTGACGTGGTTTGGGCGTATAAATGCGATAAAAATGGATGCGTTACCGAGGTTCCTGTTTCAGACAATACCCATACAGCTACCGCTAAGTTACTTCTCCCAAGATCCGGACCGCCTTGTCTGTGGGGAACAGGAGACCCCGAACAGTAATTAACACTCTGACCAGACGCAAAAGTGACGGGGGAACGGGGCTCCCAAACTTTCAGTTATATTAGAAGGCAGCTATCCTAACGACATTACTGGACTGGCATTTTCATAGGAATTCGAAACAATGGGTGGTGATCGAACAGGATATGCTGGGAGCTCCCTTACATTTACTCCCATGGTTAGAGAAAGAAAGTAGGATCCAGATAGCGAAGGGAATGGAGTTCACACGGACAGCGATGGGGATGTGGGATGGAGAAATAAAAAAAGGGATCTCTCTCTCAGGAGCAGGGCCCACTTACCCCCGTATTCGGTAATAAGTTCCCTCCCCCCCACCCCCGGGACTCCACTCCCATAGATTCGGGGGATTTACCCGGGCGGATGATACTCTTTTTGGTCACGTACTCCAGGGACACACCCTACCAACTTATACTTCCATGCAGACCACAGGGAGAGAGATTTCCTGGATAGAATATTTGCACTTGAAATCTTTCCTCTCGTACCAGGACAGGGAGAGAAGGATGAGGACACCCCCACTCCTTTTTGAGAAAGTATTTTTACTGGGGTCATAACCTGGACATGGCATCTCACTCATTTATAAAATGCTGAACCAGAGAAATAGGGTGGATAAACCTCACTTTGTCTGTAGGTGGGGAGAGGAACTGGGAGAGGATATTCCAGAGGACAATTGGAGCAGAGTGTACCTGTGGACCACAAGGTTTCCTTGGCGTGTGCCGCTCAAGAGATAAGTTATAAAATTCTCACAAGGTGGTACTATTACTCGACTAAATTACATGCTATATTTCCCTCTGTGTCTGATGTGTGCTGGATGTGTGGCACAGACATAGGTACAATGCTACACATATGGTGGAGCTGTACTAAGCTGCAACCCTTTTGGGACTCAGTGTTCTACCTGTACAAAAAGATGAGCAGAGGTGAAATAGAAAAGTCCCCCCAGGTTGCCCTTCTTTCTATGCTCCCAGGAGCTATTAGAACACAAAAAAGGGACATGTTGCGATTTTGCCTGGCGGCTGCCCGTATACTTATCCCATGATTTTGGAAACAGACTAGATGCCCTACAGTGCTGGATTGGTTGGAGGAGATGACAAACCTCCAGGGAATGGAGGAGCTGACAGCAGAGCTAAATGGGAACACAGAAAAATTTACTACAGTTTGGGACCATGGATTATGTTCATGGAGTCCCCAGAGTTTGTGAAGAGTTTGGCGAGCTTTTTGAACTGAGAAACGGTGGGGAGTCTCATTCCTTCCACCCCCCCTTTTTTTTTTCTTTTTTTTTTTTTTTTCTTGCTTTCCCCCTCTCCCCCCTTCTCTCTAATTTCATCTTCTTTATGCTTGTATCTTTCCTCCTCTTTCTTTCTTTTCTGAACATTAATCTGCATTATTCTAGTTTCATGTTTTATATGAAAAGGTTTTTCAATAATTCATAAGACAATAGACATACAATGAGAATAAGTATATTAGGATACGGGAAGTCAAAAGAAGTGGGAATTCTGATTTGTTGGTGTTTCACCCGCCCCCAGCTCTGATTGGAGAGACCGGCCTTGTGACCGATCTCTCCAATCACTGGATCTGGGGCCGCAGACCACTCCCCTCAGCTTCACTCCAGCGTCTGTGTGGAAGGTGAGGGCAGCTGCTGACCCATTACTACAGGATGGGGACAAAGTGCGCACATTACTATGGGATGGGGATAAGGCTGGGGACATTACTATAGGATGGGGACATTACAAGGATGGGCACATTACTATTGGATGGGGACATTATTACTATAGTATGGGGACATTACTATAGGATGGGGACTAGGATGGGCACATTACTATAGAATAGGGACTAGGATGGGCACATTACTATAGGATAGGGACTAGGATGGGCACATTACTATAGGATAGGGACTAGGATGGGCACATGACTATAGAATGGGGACAAGGCTGAGGACAATCCTATAGGATGGGGACTAGGATGGGCACAATACTATAGGATGGGGACATTACTATAGGATGGGGACAAGGTGGGCACAGTACTATAGGATGGGGACTAGGATGGGCACAATACTATAGGATGGGGAAATTACTACAGGATGGGGACAAGGTGGGCACATTACTGTAGAATAGGGACATTACTACAAGGGGACAAGGATGGGAAACATTACTATAGAATAGGGATAATGCTGGGGACATTACTATAAGGTGGGGACAAGGTTGGCACATTACTAAAGGATGGGCACATTACTATAGAATGGGGACAGTACTATAGGATGGGAACATTGCTACAAGGGGACAAGGATGGGGAACATTACTATAAGATGGGGGACAAGGATGGACACATTACCGTAGATTGGGGACATTACTATAACATGGGGACAAGGATGAACACATTACTACAAAATGGGGACAAGGATGGGGAACATTACTTTAGGATGGGGACAAGGATGAGCACATTACTGTGGGATGGGGACTAGGATGGGGTACAATACTACAAGGGGACAAGGATTGGCACATTACTGTGGGATGGGGCACAATACTACAAGGGGACAAGGATGGGCATGTTACAACAATATGGGGAACATTACTAAAAGATGGTCAAAATTTTTATATAGTGCTAATTGTAAGACTATTAGTTACAAGAAAGGGATAAAATGTAAAAAAAAAAGTTCATTATAGCAAACGTGCACATTCTTTGTTTAAATATTAACCTTTTTTTTTTTTATACACACCTTGGGATCACTGATTTTGAACATTTTCACTTGTTCATTATAGCAAACGTCCACATTCTTTTTTAAATATAAAGTGAAAATGTTCAAAATCAGTGATCCCAAGGTGTGTAAAAAAAAAAAAATTATATATATATATATATATATATATATATATATATCCAATAAAAATGTCACTTTGTCCTGCAAAGAATGCGGCCCACCCAAATTATTTTTTTTCCACTGTGCGGCCCATACACCCAGCCGAGTTTGAGACCCCTGCAGTAGAGGGTCTTTAGTGAAAAGTTATCACCGATTCTCAGGTTAGGTTGGTGATAACTTATTGATTGGTGGAACCAGACTAGTAGAAACCGCACCGATAGGGAGAATGTGGAACTTTTATCCCTGACAGGACACTTATATCCCCATTATAACATGCAACAGCAGGTGGGGTGTGTGACCGCAGATCCATTCATCCTCTTTGGGGTGGTAAAATAAAAACAAGCACAGCGCTCGCAGCCACTGAGGGAATGAATGGATCAGGGGTTGAGTCGGACTCGAGCTCCAATGGGGATAAAAGTTGCACATTTTGCAGATCAGTGCAGGTCCCAGTAATCAGAGCCCACTGATGAATACGTTATCACATGCTTAGGCCACGTTCACACTTTCATTTATTATTATTTGGTCAGTTTGTTACCTCAGTATTTGTAGCCAAAATCAGGAGTGGGTGAAAAATGCAGAAGCGGTGCCCGTCTTTCTATTATACTTTTCCTCTGATTTTACAACTCCTGGTTTTGGCTTCAAAAAGAGGTAAAAAACTCACCAAATAATGTGTGTGCACGTGGCCTTAGTAAAGGAGATTACTTTTTTCACTGGACAACCTGTAAGTGCATATTTGCTACAGTGCAATAGTCACAGGACAGTGAGGGGTTAAACGTTCAAATATTTAAACTATTGGAAATAAAGAATCTTCCCCATATTGATATCCGAGAGAAAAAGTGACCTCCATACACAACACAATCCACTATACCAAAACCAATAATACCACATACAAGAGAGAAATACCACCACATAGTGACTGAATACAACCACATACAAAGGAGAAATATCGCCACATAGTGACCACACAACATACCACATAGTGACTGACTATTGCCACATACAAGAGAGTAATACCTCCACACCATAATTAGACCACATAGTAACCAAATATTACCACATACAAGGGAGAAATACCACGACTCTATGACCAGACTACCAAATAATACTACATACTTGAGACAATCTTAATTACTTACCGGTAGAGATGAGCGAACCGGTCGCGGTTCGGCTCGAGGTCGGTTCGCCGAACGGAGGTCCCGTTCGAGTTCGGTTCGTCGAACGTTCGGCGAACCAAACTCGAACCAATAGGCTATAATGGGAGGCAATCACAAACACATAAAAATGCATGATAAATGTACACAAACAGTTAATAAACATTGCCATAACATTTACCGGTCCCCGCGATCCCTCCTGCACTCTGTCTCCTGCAGCTATTCCATCCGATGATCGCTGAATCCTCCCGGTGACCATCACTGCCAGCAGTGATGCAGGACCTATCGTGACATCAAAATAGCCATGTGACCAGTCATGTGGCTATTATCTCATTGGCTACAGACTGGTCACATGACTATGACGCGTCATGTAGGACCTGTCATTGCACTCTCCGGTACACGGTGCACATATGTGTATCGCCGTGTACCGGTGACATGCTCTAGCACACGGTCGACTCCCCGTTCCGTTAGGGACCGGCTGACACAGCCGGTCATTAACGGAGATCACCGTTGCCATAGCAACGCAGTTAGCGGTGACGTCACCGCTAACCGCGGCTCTGAGAGCACCGTTGCTATGGTAACGCGTCTGTCAGCGTTACCGCTGTTACTGCTGACAGCCAGCAGCACTGATCTCTCACGGAGTGAAGGCTGCACGCTGCTTCCCGATTGTAGTGAGGATTGTAGTGAGGATGAGGTGCCCCAGCTCATCAAGTGATGAGCTGGGGCACCTCATCCTCACAACAATCCTCACTACAATCCTGAAGTGCAGTTTCTTCAAATACATTTAAAGGCACTTGGAACGCTGAAATTGCTGCTTATAATTTAAGCCTCTATTAAAAACCTTTTTGCTTATGGATTGAAAAAAACTCTCCAGGTATCTGAAAAATCATATTGCAGTGATAGTTTCAATTGGCATTAAATATCATATGCCTTGAAGCATCACTTAATATACTATACTAGATTTAATAATTGCTCTACTACCGGCCGGGGTACTGCAACCAGACACCTGGTATCTGTTTGCTGCACTATCAATTACTTATTCTTTATTTTTACTTTTATTTTTATTTCTACCATATGTGGTTTATTCTTCTTTCTTTTTCCTTGTTCTATTGTGGGAATTGTTTTGAATAAATTTGTGTCTAAAACAAGGATAGCAATAAAAAGTATAAAATATTAATAAAAAAACCTCTTATCAGCGCTGGTTTATTGGGGATTTATTGGGCTGACAGGGGGTAATAAAGATGGAGTCTCTAATGTGTCTGTGTATTTATTTATATTAAAGTATTTTTTCTCTGTGTGGTCTTTTTTTTTAACCCTTTATTGGAGATTCTTAATGGCTGGGTCAAATGTGCCTGACATTAAGAATCTCTGGCTTAATACTGGCTAGTAAAACAAAGCCAGTATTAACTCATGATTACCCAACAAGCCACCTGGCTCCAGGGCTGTTGGAAAAGTTGGATACAGCGCCAGATGATGGCGCTTCTATGAGAGCGCCATTTTCTGGGACGGCTGCGGACTGAAATTCGCAGCAGAGGCGCCCAGAAACCTCGGGCTAACCTGTGTTGCGGATTCCAATCCCCAGCTGCCTAGTTGTACCTGGCTGGACACAAAAATGGGGCGAAGCCCACGTCATTTGTTTTTTAATTATTTCATGAAATAAGTGAAATATTTAAAAAAAACGTGCTTCCCTATATTTTTGGTTCCCAGCCGGGTACAAATAGGCAACTGGGGGTTGGAGGCAGGCCGTGGCTGCCTGCTGTACCTGGCTAGCATACAAAAATATGGCGAAGCCCACGTCATTTTCTTGGTGGGCAAAAAACTTCTGCATACAGTCCTGGATGGAGTATGCTGAGCCTTGTAGTTCTGCAG
This sequence comes from Anomaloglossus baeobatrachus, assembly GCF_048569485.1. Taxonomy (NCBI): domain Eukaryota; kingdom Metazoa; phylum Chordata; class Amphibia; order Anura; family Aromobatidae; genus Anomaloglossus; species Anomaloglossus baeobatrachus. The sequence continues at coordinate 149,674,507 of NC_134361.1, read as the reverse complement.
CTGCTGTCTGCTCTTCTCCATACAGACAGACAGCAGCTGCAGAACTACAAGGCTCAGCATACTCCATCCAGGACTGTATGCAGAAGTTTTTTGCCCCCTGAAAAAATTATGTGGGCTTCGCCATATTTTTGTATGCTAGCCAGGTACAGCAGGCAGGTACGGCTGCCCCCAACCCCCAGTTGCCTATTTGTACCCGGCTGGGAACCAAAAATAAAGGGAAGCCCTTTTTTTATTATTTCATGAATTTCATGAAATAATTAGAAAACAAATGACGTAGGCTTCGCCCCATTTTTGTGTCCAGCCAGGTACAACTAGGCAGCTGGGGATTGGAATCCGCAGCACAGGTTGGCCTGAGCTTTCTGGGTCCCACTGCTGCGAATTTCAGTCTGCAGCCACCTCAGAAAATGGCACTTTCATAGAAGCGCCATCTTCTGGCGCTGTATCCAACTCTTCCAGCACCTGCCTGCTATACCTGGCTAGCATACAAAAATATGGCGAAGCTCACGTCCTTTTTTTTTTGTAGTTTTTTGGCAAAAAAAATAAAAAATGCTTCCCTGGATTTTCCATTGCCAGTGAAGGTAACACCAAGCAGTGGGGGTTAGCAGCCAGTAGCTGCTTGGATTACCCTTAGCTAGCAATACAAAAAATGCAGCGGGAGCCCATATATATTTTTTTCAATTATTTATTTAAATAACTAAAAACAAAATGGGCTTCCCTGTATTTTGATTGCTGGACATCACAATGCTGTAAAAATAAATATTTAAAAAAAATGACGTAGCGCTCCGCGGTATTTTTGATTCTCAGCGCAGATAAAGCAGACAGCTATAGGTTGCCACCCACATCTGCCTGCCGTTACCTTGGTTGGCAATCGAAATACAGGGAAGCCCATTAATTTTTTCTATTTAAAAAATAGTTAAAAAAAAAAATGACGTTGGGTCCCCCCATTTTTGATAGCCAGCTAGGGTAAAGCAGACGGCTGTAGCCTGAAAACCACAGCTGGCAGCTTTACCGTGGTTGGGGATCCAATGTGGAGGTTCCCTCAGGCTCTTTTTTTATAATTATTTTATAAATAATAATTACACAAAAAAAGTAGGGTCCTCCCCAAATTGGATCACCAGCCAAGGTAAAGCGGACAGCTGTGGTCTGGTATTCTCAGGGTGGGAAGGTCCATAGTTATTGGGCCTTCACAGCCTAAAAATAGCAGGCCGCAGGCACCCCAGACGTGGCACATCCACTAGATGCGCCAATCCTGGCGCTTCACCCCAGCTCATCCCGTGCCCTGGTGCAGTGGCAAACGGGGTAATAAATCGGGTTGATACTAGCTGTAAAGTCACCTGAGATCAAGCCCAGCAGTTTGTGATGTCATGGCGTCTATTAGATACCCAACATCATAAACTGTCAGTACTAACAAAAAAAAAAATCGACAAAAGAAATTTATTTGAAAAAACAGTCCCCAAAACATTTCCACTTTCACCAATTTATTGGAAGAAAAAAAATAAAGGGGTCCCACGACGACTCTGGACCATCTAGAATATGGGGGGGAGACACTCAGGGAACGTATCCCCCATTTTCTAGGAGTGCGGACCCTTCATGTGAGGAGTGTGGGTGCAATGAATCTGCACTCACTCTCCCCGGGTCCACAGCAGCAGAGTCCATGTCGTAATGGTTGCTACCAAAGCTGCAATGCCCTGCTCATGAGGTAAGGGCATGCCTAATCAGGAGAACTACTGTAGAGGAAGCTCTGCTCACTGGTATATAGGTGCTCAGAGGTAATAATAGATAAAATTAGTGAGTAACCTCGGCATTCTAAATCTCCCAGACTAAGTCAGTAAGTCACAACGGATAGTAATGCAAAATCACTCTTTATTGGTCCGTATTAAGGAAAAAAATGTTTTCATAAGCATATATGTTTTTGTCCAAAACAAGTTACAAATGACGTTTCGGCCTGAGCCTTTGTCAGATTGGACTTATCTGCATGTAATCATGGAAAATGGCAATAATCAGTATCACATAAGAGTGAGAGAACAATAACATAAACGCGAACAATGTAGAGGTACAATTGGGATGCAGCAAAAAAATTGCAACACAGCAAGAAATGAAACACATGATACAAATGTCATAATACAGTACAAGGACAATATAGTAATGACAAATATGGGGTCAGAGTAGGCTTAGACAGCTCTTGTACGAAAGAGATGTCAATTATAAAGTAACATGTGCAGTAGGTGTAGAGCTACACTATGCATGGCAGAGCTAATGGGTAGACCGACCATAGAAAAAGAACAGAGACAAAGTGGAGACGAAGTGGAGACAAAGTGGAGAAGAAGTGTTTGTTCATGCCAGATGGGAGATAAATAATTTTTTACCGGCGCTGTCATTTACTGTAACGTGATCATCGGTGTACGGTGTATACCTGTGATCACGTGAGCGGGGACCGGATAAACCGTCCTGAATCATGATCTCCAGGGTCTCAGCTAGCCCTGAATCCCGGAGATTTTCTGACGCTGGGGGGCGTTATTCACTTATTTCTGCCTGCTGTTTATAAACGGCAGATCAGAATATGGCTACATTAACACGACCGATCCTTTTTTGCGGTCTGCAAGAAACAGTCCGTTTTTTTTTTTCACGGGTGCATCCGTGTGGCATCCGTTTCCGTTCCGTAGACGGTCCGTATGTCATCTGTTTGTCATCCGTGTGCCTTCCGTTTTTTTGTGTACTGCAAAAAAACTGAAGGAGGGTAAATGCATAAATTTACCCAGGATCCATAGCTTCATCCTACATGAGGCGGTCACATGTTCACTCCAGTGCCATTTTCTACTGCTTTTCACAGCGTAGAGCGCTCTGGTGATTTTCTTGTGCTTGTGCACTTCATATCAGTCTTTTCTGTCATAATAATGGCAGAAAGACACAATGTCCCACTCTCCTGCATTTTGTAATTTTGCACCCTTTGGTGCCTTTCATGTGGCACTAAGGGGTGCTTACCTTTGTATTTAGCCAAAAAAATGAAAAAAAAAATGACGTAGGGTTCCCCCTAGTTTTGTAGCCAGCTAGGGTAAAGCAGACGGCTGCAGCCTGCAGACCACAGCTGGCAACCTCACCTTGGCTGGTAATCCAAAACTGAGGGCACCCCACGCTGTTATTTTAAATTAAATAAATAATTTAAAAAAAAAAACACGTAGGGGTCCCCCCAAAATTGGATCACCAGCCAAGGTAAAGCAGAGAGCTGGGGTCTGATATTCTCAGACTAGGGAGGTCCATGGTTATTGGACTCTCCCCAGCCTAAAAATAGCAGGCCGCAGCCGCCCCAGAAGTGGCGCATCCATTAGATGCGCCAATCCTGGTGCTTCGCCCCAGCTCATCCCGCGCCCTGGTGCGGTGGCAAACGGGGTAATATATGGGGTTAATACCAGATGTGTAATGTCACCTGGCATCAAGCCCTGGGGTTGGTGAGGTCAGGCGTCTATCAGATACACGACATCACCAACCCAGTCAGTTATAAAAAAAAATAGACGACAAACACATTTTTATTTGAAAAAACACTCCCCAAAACATTCCCTCTTTAACCAATTTATTAGAAAGAAAACAAATCCAGGGCTGGTGTAATCCAAGGGGTTGCCATGACGATCCACACTGTCCCAGTCAATGAAGAGCAGAATGTTCCCCATTGGCTGGGAGAGCAATGCAGTGACCTGAGCTAACATCAATGGGTCAGCCCAGGTCACTGCAGGGCATGACAAGTGCTGCTGTCAGCGAGGTACATTACCTGCGCTGATCTCCTGCACTGCTGACAGCACCTTTCACTGAGTTCAATGACCGCCGCCTTCACAGCCAAGTATCGCGAGAGGCCCGTGACGTCACCGCTAGTCAGTCTCGGGTCGGAAGAGAGAGAAGGTGATGTGACAAGCGGCGGCCATGGAGGACAGTGACAGCGCTGAGGTCGGGATGGCGGGACTTCATCACCACAGGTAAGCCGAGCGGGGCGATGTGTGCAGAGTGTGTGTGTGTGTGTGTGTGTACATGCCGCGGGCAGGAGGGGGCGGAGCGAGCTGAGCGGGGAAGTGTGGGCTTCCTGCACGTAACTAGGATAATCATCGGGTTACTAACCAAAGCGCTTTGGTTGGATACCCGATGTTTATCTTGGTTACCAGCTTGTGGCAGGCTGCCAGCGATGGCTCCTGAACACTGTAGCTGTAAAAAGCCCTGCTTTTTGCTGCTAGAACCGTTCTCGAACGTATCTAGAACTATCGAGCTTTAGCAAAAAGCTCGAGTTCTAGTTCGATCTAGAACAGCCCCAAAATCACTCGAGCCCCGAACTGGAGAACCTCGAACCGCGCTCAACTCTACTTACCGGTAATGGGATTTTCAGTAGCCCATGACAGCACCACCTGAGAGGTTCCGCCCACATCAGGACAGGAAACCCACTGATAAAAAGGCGGTACCTCTCCTCCACATCAGTAGGTTTACAGAGCCAGAGAGCACCAACAAAACAGAAAACGTTAATCATACGGACTCGCCCAACCCAGGGCTTTGGGACACCCGGTGCCGGGCCGGACTAGTCCGGGGGTAGTCAGCGGTGGCAGGGCCCGGCTCCATGACCCTGGCGGGGTAAACTAAAGTGGCGGTTGTGGGGATGGTGCTTAATAATAGAGTTTCTGGAAGATTCGTGCCGCCGCTGCTGGATAGGGTCTCCGGGGCTGATGTAATGGCAGTATGGTGGTTCTGCTCCCCACAGGTGGAGCGGTACCCCGGGGCAACCTTTGGTGCTTATGAAAGTCTATGCAATGGTGGGACGGTGCAAGGCTAATCAGGTAGTGTAACGAACCGACACAAACAGTCTCTTTACCTTCTTTTCTTTTACTTTGCAACAGTTTAGTCCTCGGAGACCGTCACAGGTGGTGAAGACGATCCGGTCGGCTTGGAAGTACCTGGGGTTATTCTTTGGCCAGTTGAGTAATGAGGCCTACTCCCTGCTCTTCTCTGCTTCTACAGGACCCTGCGATCTTGGTTTAGCAGTGGCCCTCTTGCTGCTGGGACTTGTGGTACGTCCCTTTCCCCGTGTGGTAGGCTGCGCAGGCCCTCTGGTGCTTCTCTGCTGGAGTCCACACTGGGCCCCTGTGATGCAGCTGGACTTTCGGGTTCTTTATGGGCCAGGGGACCTGCAGCCCTCCTGCCCGTCGGATTCAGCTACCGGGGAAGGGTTTTACACCCTGGCAACCACAGGCTCCGACGTCTGATGTTTTGTTGAATGTTCTTCTGAGGCGAACAGGTTCTGACCTGTCATCCTCTAGCGTCTTCTCTACGTGCCTCGCTACGGCTCCTGCTTTCCTGGGTTGAGCTAACCTAGCTCCAAACCCCAGCTCACAAGACCATACTACTCAGCTCCTCTCTCCTTGAACTCTCCTAACAGACTCCCTAACTCCTCCCCCAGGTCAGGCTTAAGGAAGTGCTCCCTGGAACTCCAGGTTTAGAGCTCCCTCTGCTGGCCTGAGGGAGAAACGGTGTTGAATGTTGGTACTTACTGGCCAATAGACTTCCCCAATTACCTCCAGGCTCAGCATTAACCCTTTGGAGGGGCAACACTGTTGTGGCAACCAGATGCTGGGGCGCCACAATACCACCACCCAGGAATACACCACTAACGTTAACACTCCCCGAAGGGTGCCCATAACCAGTGAATAGGGGGGGGAACTAAGGGTGCTGTCATGGGCTACTGAAAATCCCATTACCGGTAAGTAATTAAGATTTTTCCCCTTCGCCCATGACAGCACCACCTGAGAGATTCTATAGACCAATCACCTTAGGGACGGACCACCACCTGTAGACCCCGTCTACCAAAAGAAAGGTCAGCCGTGGAGGATAAGTCAAGTCTATAGTGACGAAAAAATGTAGAAGCAGAAGACCAAGTGGCGGCTCTGCAAATTTGCTCAACAGAGACCTCAGCCCTTTCAGCCCACAAGGCGGAGACTGATCTTGTAGTGAGCCCTAATCTGAAGAGGGCCAGAGAGACCCTTAAGGTCCAGTCACACTTAGCAACTTACCAGCGATCCCAACAACGATAGGGATCGCTGGTAAGTTGCTAGGAGGTTGCTGGTGAGATGTCACACTGCGACGCTCCAGCGATCCCACCAGCAACCTGACCTGGCAGGGATCGCTGGAGCGTCGCTACACAAGTTGCTGGTGAGCTCACCAGCAACCAGTGTCCCAGCCCCCAGCGCCGCGTGGAAGATGCTGCGCTTGGTAACTAAGGTAAATATCGGGTAACCCGATATTTACCTTGGTTACCACTGCACGGAGCTACACGTGCAGAGAGCAGGGAGCAGTGCACACTGAGCGCTGGCTCCTTGCTCTCCTAGTTACAGCACACATCGGGTTAATTAACCCGATGTGTGCTGCAGCTAAATGTGCACAGAGCAGGGAGCAGCGCACAATGCTTAGCGCTGGCTCCTTGCTCTCCTAGTTACAGCACACATCGGGTTAATTAACCCGATGTGTGCTGCAGCTACATGTGCACAGAGCAGGAGCCGGCACTGACAGTGAGAGCGGAGGAGGCTGGTATCAAAGGTAAATATCGGGTAACCAAGGACAGGGCTTCTTGGTTACCCGATGTTTACATTGGTTACCAGCCTCCGCAGAAGCCGGCTCCTGCTGCCTGCACATTTAGTTGTTGCTGTCTCGCTGTCACACACAGCGATCTGTGCTTCACAGCGGGACAGCAACAACTAAAAAATGGCCCAGGACATTCAGCAACAACCAACGACCTCACAGCAGGGGCCAGGTTGTTGCTGGATGTCACACACAGCAACATCGCTAGCAACGTCATAAAAGTTGTTCGTTAGCAGCGATGTTGCTAGCGATGTTGCTTAGTGTGACGGGGCCTTTAGACGAGTAGGCCAGAGAGATAGCGTCTCGGATCCATCTCCCTACAGTAGCTTTAGATCTGCCCTGAAATGCTACAAAAAGGGCCTGAGATTTCCGCCAGTCCCTAGTCCTATCCAGGGAGGTAGGAAGGGCTCTTCTCATGTCTTAACTTATGAAGCCTGGCTTCCTTGTCATTTGAAAGGGGTCACAAAAAGAGGGCAAAATAATTTCCTGGGATCTGTGAAAGGGCTTAACCACCGTAGGAAGGGTCTGTACGCAACACCACTCTATCTGCCAGAACCTGGGTATATGGATGGACAATAGAGTGCCTGTAAATCCCCCACCCGCCTAGCTGATTTCAGTGCAATGAGGAGCACCTTTAGGGATAGGACCTTAAGTGGGATCTCCGAGAGGGGCTCAAAGGGAGTGTCTACAAGGGCATCCAGGACGAGATTTAAATCCCAGGGGGGGTATACAAGGAATGGGAATCAGGGCGGATCTAGCACAAGATCTAATAAACCGGCTAATCCAGCAATTTCCAGCTAGGTTTTGATTATAAAGGGCACCTAGGGCTGAAACCTGGACTTTTAAAGTGTTAGCAGCCAGGCCCATTTCCAACTCCTTTCTGAAGAAATTCCAGTATAGCCGAGATAGGAGGACCCATCACCTGTGCACCGGAAACCTGCAGGAATTTACTCCAGACCCTGCCATAAATACCTGTGGTAACAGCCTTCCTACTCTTAAGGAGGGTAGACACCAGGTTCTCTGAGAATCCCCTAGCTAAGAGGAGTTGCCTCTCAAATGCCACGCTGTCAGGTGGAGGGCAGGATCACTGGGGTGGCATACTGGGCCCTGCATGAGAAGGTCCATCGCTTCCGGAAGGACCCAAGGGTCCGATATTGCCAGCTTCTGAAGCCAGTAAAATCAGGCTCTTTTGGACCAGAATGGAGCAATGAGGATAACATGGGCCTTGTCCTCCCGTCTCTTGCTGAGCACTGCCGGGAGAGGGATCAAAGGGGGAAAAGCATACAGAAGACCCTGAGACCAGGAGATCTGCATTGCGTCCATTGCCCATGGACGATGCCTGGGATAGAGAGAGCAAAAACTCCAGCTTCCTGTTGGCCTTGGTTGTGAATAGGTCTAAAATTGGCATCCCCCAAAGATCTGTAATTAACTGAAAAACGCGGGGGTTCAGGGCCCATTCCCCCTGAAGGAGATGATGTCTGCTGAGGAAGTCGGCAGGAATATGAAGGGCACAGAGGCAGAGACGGTGGGACTCCATCAGTTGAAAGATCTCCATCGTTAGGGCAAGTAGCTACGAGGATCTGGTGCCTCCTTGATGATTCAGATAGGCCACTACTACCCTGTTGTCCGAAAGGATCTGGATACTCTGACTTGTTAGACAATGGAGGAATCCCCCGGAGGGCTAGATTCACCGCCATAAGTTCTCTGAAGTTTGAAGACTGATTCCTCAACTGATTGTCCCAAACTCCTTGTATCTTATGAGATCCTAGGTGGGCCCCCCAGCCTAGGTGACTGGCATTTGTTATAATATCTGTGACCTTGGGACACCATGCCACTCCCACAGATAGATGCGTCAAATTCTGCCACCAGGACAGGGAAGGTAGTACTTTGGGATGTAACCGGATCATGCGATCCAAACAGCCTCCTGACTGTAGGTGCCAGTCCAGAACCTCCATCTGAAGAGATCGCATATGTATCTGAGCCCAAGGGCCCGCGGGGATGCAGGATGAAAGGGAACCTACCAGAGACATAGCCTGACGGAGGGACATGACCGGCTTGTGAATTGCCGAGGTGACCAGAGAACGAATCTTGAACTGCTTTTCCTCTGGGAGAAAAGACATCTGTGAGATAGTCTAGGATTAGCCCCAGAAAGGCTTGACATTGTTGAAGCCTGGACTTCTCCCGGTTTATGATCGAACCTAAACTTTGAAGGATGGAGATTACCACCTCTATATGTGTCCTGCAGAGGGCCTCGGATGGACTCGCCCAAGTAAGGGACAATGAGGATCTGGTGAGACCTGATGTGCGCCATTACGTCCGCCATTAGTTTTGTGAAGACCCTTGGTGCCATGAAGATACCGAAAGGCAGTGCTCTGAACTGATAATGAAGCACTGACCCGTCTTTCTGATGGGAAAATCTGAGGAACTGTTGAGACGCTGGATGGACCAGGACATAATAATATGCGTCCTTTAAATCGAGGACTGCCATGAAACAGCCGGGATATAACAGTTTGATTGTAGACCGGACCGCCTCCATCTTGAAAGGGTGTTGCACCAGATACTGATTGAGGTTTCTGAGATTGATGATTGTGTCGAAAAGATAAGTCCGGTTTGCGTACCAAGAACAGAGGAGAATACATCCCCTGTCCTCTTTCTCTTATGGGAACCTGCTGTATTACCTTTTTCAAAAGGAGAGATTGGATTTCTTCCTCCAAAGCTCTGGCTTTCACTACCGGAGTCATGGATGTTGCAACAAAATACCCCCGAGGGGGCGAACTCCGTTCTAAGGAGAGACCGTCTGAGATCATCCGCAGAAGCCACGAGCTGGAAGAGATCTGTTCCCATGCTGGGAGAAAGAGAGAGAGCCCCCCCACCAGGATGATGGCGTCATTGGGGACCTTTTGGATTTTGAGGAGGAGGAAGGGCCAAACATGAATCCCGTCGTTTATCGTCGTCTATCTCTCCAGGAGTCTTGTTCTTTTGGGAGGCTTCCTATTGAAAAATTGTCTCCTCCGAAAATGCCTACTACGGGGAAATTGTGGTTGCACAGTCGGAAAGCCCTGATTTCTGTCTGATGCCTTGGAGAGAAGATCATCCAGTTGTGACCCAAAGAGAGGGTCTCCTTCACAGGGCATACTGCATAAACTGCCCTTGGATTGTACATCTCCCTTCCGAGATTTCAGCCATAGGGCCCGCCTGGCTGAATTGGAAAGGGCCGCATCTTTTGCTGATAACTTCAAGGAGTCAATGGAAGCGTTGGCAAGAAAGGCCGCTGCCCCTTGTATACGTGGTATGGAGGATAGGATCTTCTTTCGGGGTGTGTTATCTTTAATCCGGTCTAACAACTGTTGGACCCAGACCATGAGGGATCGTGCGACACATGTTTCCGCCACTGCCGGTCTTAGAGCTCCTGTTGTAGCCTCCCAAGTGCTACGGAGAAAACCATCCGACTTTCGGTCCAGCTGATCATGGAGGGAACCAAAATCCTCAAAGCGGAGAGTTGTGGATTTGGATGCCTTTGCCACCGCCACATCGATCCTAGGAGTCTTGTCCCATGACGTGGTAGCAGCCTCGTCAAAGGGATACTTCCTCTTCACAGAAGATTAAATAGGTACCCTCTTATCTGGCTTCTGCCATTGTTCCCTAATTACTTCCTGGATCTTGTGATGGATTGGGAAGACCACCTTCCTTCTAATTTCCAGGCCCCCAAACATAAGGTCCTGCGTAAAATCAGGATCCTTATCGTCCACCAGCCCCATAGTAGCATGGACCGCTTTAACCAGGGATGTCACTTCAGAGGGAGGAAAACACGGCCTGCCACTTTCATCTGAAGAAGATGAGGAGTCAGAGTATGAGGCAAAGGTAGGCAAAGAGAATCCAGAACCCCTTTCACAGCTACTGTGCCTACAAGTAGTATTCAACCCCCTGCAGATTTAGCAGGTTTGATTAAGATGCAAATAAGTTAGAGCCTGCAAACTTCAAACAAGAGCAGGATGTATGAACAGATGCATAAATCTTACAAACCAACAAGTTATGCTGCTCAGTTAAATTTTAATAAATTTTCAACATAAAAGTGTGGGTCAATTATTATTCAACCCCTAGGTTTAATATTTTGTGGAATAATCCTTGTTTGCAATTACAGCTAATAATCGTCTTTTATAAGACCTGATCAGGCCGGCACAGGTCGCTGGAGTTATCTTGGCCCACTCCTCCATGCAGATCTTCTCCAAGTTATCTAGGTTCTTTGGGTGTCTCATGTGGACTTTAATCTTGAGCGCCTTCCACAAGTTTTCAATTGGGTTAAGGTCAGGAGACTGACTAGGCCACTGCAACACCTTGATTTTTTCCCTCTTGAACCAGGCCTTGGTTTTCTTGGCTGTGTGCTTTGGGTCGTTGTCTTGTTGGAAGATAAAATGACGACCCATCTTAAGATCCTTGATGGAGGAGCGGAGGTTCTTGGCCAAAATCTCCAGGTAGGCCGTGCTATCCATCTTCCCATGGATTCGGACCAGATGGCCAGGTCCCTTGGCTGAGAAACAGCCCCACAGCATGATGCTGCCACCACCATGCTTGACTGTAGGGATGGTATTCTTGGGGTCGTATGCAGTGCCATCCAGTCTCCAAACGTCACGTGTGTGGTTGGCACCAAAGATCTCGATCTTGGTCTCATCAGACCAGAGAACATTGAACCAGTCTGTCTCAGAGTCCGCCAAGTGATCATGAGCAAACTGTAGACGAGCCTTGACATGACGCTTTGAAAGTAAAGGTACCTTACGGGCTCGTCTGGAACGGAGACCATTGCGGTGGAGTACGTTACTTATGGTATTGACTGAAACCAATGTCCCCACTGCCATGAGATCTTCCCGGAGCTCCTTCCTTGTTATTCTTGGGTTAGCCTTGACTCTTCGGACAAGCCTGGCCTCGGCACGGGTGGAAACTTTCAAAGGCTGTCCAGGCCGTGGAAGGCTAACAGTAGTTCCATAAGCCTTTCACTTCCGGATGATGCTCCCAACAGTGGAGACAGGTAGGCCCAACTCCTTGGAAAGGGTTTTGTACCCCTTGCCAGCCTTGTGACCCTCCACGATCTTGTCTCTGATGGCCTTGGAATGCTCCTTTGTCTTTCTCATGTTGACCAAGTATGAGTGCTGTTCACAAGTTTTGGGAGAGTCTTAATTAGTCAGAAAAGGCTGGAAAAAGAGATAATTAATCCAAACATGTGAAGCTCATTGTTCTTTGTGCCTGAAATACTTCTTAATACTTTAGGGGAACCAAACAGAATTCTGGTGGATTGAGGGGTTGAATAATAAATGACCCTCTGAATAAACTTTTCACAATTTAAAAAAAAAAAAAAAATAAAAAAAGAAATAACATTCTTTTTTGCTGCAGTGCATTTCACACTTCCAGGCTGATCTACAGCCCAAATGTCACAATGCCAAGTTAATTCCGAATGTGTAAACCTGCTAAATCTGCAGGGGGTTGAATACTACTTGTAGGCACTGTATCTGACTTATCGAAATATTTGGCCTGTTTCCTAGCAGTCTTCTTATGCTTTTTTGGAGCTGACTGGGATAGGGAGCCCATAGAATTCCATACTTTGGCCCTGATAATGTCCCGGAATTCGTTCGTGAAACTTGATGCTTACGTACATAGGACCTACAGGAGGGACAAAGGTCTTTCTGGTAATCAGAAGCCAAAGTTTCTTTGCACACCCCACATGATCTATAGTTCTTCTTAGAGGTATGCTTTTTAGGCACCTGAGAAACAATGGAACATAGGGAAAACCTAAGGAAGCAATAAGACAGCAGGCACTCACCCCCCAGGACGGCGGTTAAATACCGATTTCGGTGGAGATTTAAAAGTTCCAGGCTTCCTGCAATCGGAGTGACGACTCGTAAGACTGGAGGGGCTTGTCCTGCCAGAGGGTTGTCGTTTCCCCCCCCCCCCTGCTGCTGAGGGTGGGAAGGCTGAGAGTCCTTCTGTCTGTCCGGGACATCCTGCACTGGTGGGGAGCTGTCTGCCATCCTAAAGGGAGAAGATTTACTCACCATACCTCCGAGAGCGCCACTGTTTTATACCACACCGATTCAAATCTGCCTCCTGAATCCTGTTCCTGGGCGCCGCCATCTTGGACGACCCCGCGCATACGCGGGGAAGCATTTCCGGGTGCCGCGTCACATGCTCTTCACCCCTGGCGTGTACAGCAGCAGCAGGGTGCCCAGCTCACGGGCTCCGTGTGAGGACCGTCGCTGGGGGTGACGCCGAGCTCCCGATCCAGGCTCGTGCCCCACCACCTCATAAGCCAAAGCCTTGGGGAGGTGCTTCCAGGCCCGAATGCCGACTTTTGGTAAGTACCAAGCTTGCACATCGGGTTGGACCTGGGAGAATCCGTGGGTTGTCCATCAGAACAGGAAACCAAAACTGATGAGGAGAGGTACCACCTTTTTATCAGTGGGTTACGTGTCCTAATGTGGGCGGAACCTATCTTAGGTGGTGCTGTCATGGGCGAAGGGGAAAAAATACCACCAAGCCATGACAAGACCACATATTACAGTGACGAATAGTACAATAAATGATCATGAATAAAGCCCACAATACTAATAACATTATTACCATCAGTGCCATTATACACAGGAGCTCTGTATGTATTGTCAGTGTACAGGTAATACAGTGATCACCGATGACTTTATATACAGGAGATCTGTATATAGTGTATAGTGTGTGTACATGTAATACACTGACTTACCATTGACGTCTGTAGCTGAAGTTATTCATCTTTGCTTTCTCTCTTCATCCGGTGCTGATCGCCATCACTTCTTCCAGCCATGACGTGAAAATAACACACGGTCACCTATAGCTGATCACTCCCAGAGCACATTCCACACGTTTTCCCTAATTTCTACACTATGTCAGACTTTTGTTTCCCCATGGAAGACAGTATCCTCAAAATTAACTTATATTACAGCAGTAATAATCTCCCCTAATTTGCCCTTACAGTAATTATGCCCCACGTGCATAAACCAATAATGTATGTCCCTCATTCTGGCGCCTTTTATTTAATAATATCTGGGGGGAACAAGTGAAATCAGAAGGGGCTGTTAATTGCTTCCTGCACAAAATATCCCCCTACACACTACGCCTCTCCAAAATAGCCACACAAACTGCCCTTTTCCTTAATGTACCCCCAAAACTTGCCCTTTCTATAATATCTCTCTGCATAAATTCCCCCCGCTCCTCGTTATACTATGCTGCCTGTCACAATCACCTACATAATTGCCTCATATTCATCCTCATTTCCCCATAAAGTCCCCCACTACCCCATAATGTCACTTGTAAAGTAATACCGCCCCCCCCCCTCCAAGGCCCCCTCCTCTCAAGTTACCGTATATACTTTATACTTGAGTATAAGCAGAGGGTCCTAATTTAACCACAAAAAAACTGAAAACTTATTGGCTCAAGTATAAGCCTAGGGTGGGAAATGCAGCAGCTACTGGTAAATTTCAAAAATAAAAATAGACCCCAAGAAAATGTAATGCCCCCATCTTTGTGCCGTGTAGCAATGGGCCCACCCCATCCTTGTGCCGTGTAGCAATGGGCCCACCCCATCCTTGTGCCGTGTAGCAACGGGCCCCCTATCCTTGTGCAGTATAGCAACGGGCCCCCTATCCTTGTGCAGTGTAGCAACGGGCCCCCTATCCATGTGCCGTGTAGCAACGGGCCCCCCATCCTTGTGCCGTGTAGCAACGGGCCCCCCATCCTTGTGCCGTGTATCAACGGGCCCCCCATCCTTGTGCCGTGTAGCAACGGGCCCCCCATCCTTGTGCCGTGTAGCAACGGGCCCCCCATCCTTGTGCCGTGTAGCAACGGGCCCCCCATCCTTGTGCCGTGTATCAACGGGCCCCCCATCCTTGTGCCGTGTATCAACGGGCCCCCCATCCTTGTGCCGTGTAGCAACGGGCCCCCATCCTTGTGCAGTGCAATAAAAGGCCTCCCCATCCTTGTGCAGTGCAATAAAAGGCCTCCCCATCCTTGTGCAGTGTATGAATGGGCTCACCCCATCCTTGTGCAGTGTATGAATGGGCTCCCCCCATCCTTGTGCAGTGTATGAATGGGCTCCCCCCATCCTTGTGCAGTGTATGAATGGGCTCCCCCCATCCTTGTGCAGTGTATGAATGGGCTCCCCCCATCCTTGTGCAGTGTATGAATGGGCCCCCCCATCCTTGTGCAGTGTATGAATGCCCCCCCACATCCTTGTGCAGTGTATGAATGGGCCCCCCCATCCTTGTGCAGTATGAAAGCCCCCCCATCCTTGTGCAGTGTATGAATGCCCCCCCCACATCCTTGTGCAGTGTATGAATGGGCCCCCCCATCCTTGTGCAGTGTATGAATGGGGCCCCCCTTCCTTGTGCAGTGTATGAATGGGCCCCCCATCCTTGTGCAGTGTATGAATGGACCCCTCCATCCTTGTGCAGTGTATGAATGCCCCCCCCACATCCTTGTGCAGTGTATGAATGGGCCCCCCCATCCTTGTGCAGTATGAATGCCCCCCCACATCCTTGTGCAGTGTATGAATTGGCCCTCCCCATCCTTGTGCAGTGTATGAATTGGCCCACCCCATCCTTGTGCAGTGTATGAATGGGCCCTCCCCATCCTTGTGCAATGTGTAGATGGGCCCACCCCATCCTTGTGCAGTGTATGAATGGGCCCCCGCATCCTTGTGCAGTGTATGAATAGGGCCCCCCCATCCTGTGGTAATGTTCTCATTCCAGTCTCCTTCTAGTCCCCTATAATGCAGTTGTTTACACACCCACGTTATTCTCACCTGTCCTCCGTTCCTGCGGTGTCCTTACCTTACCAGACCGCAAGACACACACACCCCTCCATGATCTCGTCCGATGCATGGAACCACCGCCACAGGAAGCCATCATGGCTTTACTGCAGTTATAAGCTTTGCAGCGCTGTAAAGTCACCCTGCAGCGACGGCACCGTGCAGCAGACGGGTCACTGAGGAGTCTGTGTCTTGCGGTCTGGAGCACTGCGGGAACGTCGAAGAGGTGAGTGTTTTTTTTGGGTTTTTTTTTTTTTTTCTTCATCGGCTACTCCTGAGCGCTTACCTGCAGCCCTGCGCATCCTCTTCTTGGCGGCCTCGGCGGCAGTGTGATGACGGCTGAGGAGCTCCTCCACCTCCTGCCAACGGCCGCACTGTTCAAATGTATGCGCATCTGAAGGATGCACGTATATTTGAATAGCGGTTTCCAGGACTGTACACCGGATATGTACAGCCTGGGACTTCCGCAGTGTAGGACCTATGGTGAGTCACATGACTGTGATGTCACCACAGGTCCTTCTGCAACCATGAAATACTGCAGCGATAGTACAGAACTTGTGCTATCGCTGCAGTTTGTGATTGAAAGGCTGGGGGCCCTCAGAGCGTGGGGGCCCTGCCCACTCTGCCAGCACATAACGCCGGCCCTGAGAAACAGGTGGCTCCGACGCTGTACACAGCACCGCATTATATAAGGCACATGGGACCCACTGAGGGCCCGGGGGATTCCCCGCTACCCCGGCGGGCCAGACCGACCCTGTATACACCTTCTCTATCCCGAAGTAGTGTAAAAATAAATAATTGGAAAAACTGAAGTAGGGTCCCCTGTATATTGATACTCAGGACAGATGAAGCAGACGGCTGCAGTCCCTAGCATACCTCTTTTATCCCTTTAAAAGAAACATAGCTGTAAAAAAGAATCTCTGAGCACATCCAAAACATTAACAAAAGCATTAATTATTCAGGACCAACCGAACATTTTCTTGAAGTCCCATAGAGGTTTGACTAACAACTTTTGTTTTTGTTGTTTTTTGGGGGATAGAAAAGGTAAGTTTACCTACCAGGGAAGGCGACTGGCAGAAAAAACTTTACCTTTTTTTGAGAGGTGTGTTGGATCATTTGGCTAAATTCCAGATAGCCGTATAGTATGAATTAGCACAAGGAAGTACAAGAAGCAATGGGATGAAACTAAAAAGGAAATTCAGATTAGACATTAGGAAAAACTTTCTGACAGTGATGGCAGTCAGGGAGTGCAACAGGCTACCATGGGATGTAGTGAGCTCTCCATCAATGGAAATCTTCAAGCAGAAACTGGATAAACCTATAGCTGGGATGATTTAGGAAAACCTGCACTCGCAGGGGGTTGGACCCGATGGTCCCTAAGGTCCCTCCAACTTTACCATTCTATGAATTACAGAAGAGATACAATCTACATTTATTGATGAAATGTCAGTGATTTGTGATGCTCTTTGAATATTTTCATCTTACGTATAATGAATGTCTGTGGCAATGGAGTGTCACATATACTGACACTGCATACCAGTGAGGGACCTTGTTTGTAAATTGTGCTGATTTGATTTCACATCGTGAAGGAAGTGCTTTTTTCAAATAATCAAACACTAGTATGCCCGTATTGTACTCAAAGGGCTTGTAGCCAGAAACGCGTCAGAAATTGTACACTTTTAATGGCTATTTAGGGGGTTTATTTTGCGGGATTTATTCGTTCATATCTCAGGTCAATAGAAAGATGTATTGGTGATACAGGTAGGTATCAGGTATTGGTAGGTTAAGACTTATTAAACAGTCCACTGGAGTATATGTGTCAAAATCATCAATTTGTGTGCCACTTAATGAATTGGGTGCCATGCACCAGCTCAAGAGTTGTACAGTACTTATGGACGGATGTATGTCGTTATTTATACCACCCTTGTAGCGTAAATTAAGATGAATTTGTCAGATACCCTCAGCCATGTTCCTTCCCTATGAAGCCCCTCTAACTTTTCAAACAGTTGTGACAAAAATGCCAAAAGTTAACTTTTTTTTTTTTTTTTCCAGTATTTCAACCGGATTTATGCTAGAATTCTGCAGGCATTTTCTCTGTAGTTTGCTAAGATATATATATTTTTTTACCCTTAGGTGATGGAGAATATTTTTCAGTGCTTTATAGCTTAACTAAACAAAAAAGCCCCAGTCTTCGAACTTCAAAAGTGCAAGATCTGGTAAAAGTCCTTAAGTATGTATTAAATGAAAACCGAAGTGGACACAGGAATTCGACTCGAGGAAAGCCCAGCCCGCACTACAAATCAGCAGGCCATACAAAACGCAGTCTCTTTGTAAAGAAAATTAGGACAGCAAATTCTCAGAGCAGCCTGCCTGCCGAAACGGAGAAGAGTGTGCCAAGAAAATGGAGACAACGGAATTTCCAAGATCCTGAAAGCCCAGCTCTGGAATTCCGCAGTTTCTTTACAGTGGAATGTGAGAGCATTTACAAACAACTTAAGAGATCTGACACAGAAAGGATAATGTTCAGTAATGTGTCTTCTATCGAAGCGGAGTCGCCTCCAGTTCTGTCTGCCACTATTAATTCCACTATAACTTTGGAGCTGGGCAGCACTTGCAATGAGAACACTGTGGGTGTCAGTCAGCTTGACTTGGAAAAGATGAACATAAACTATTCTTTAACTGAAAGAAATGGCATTTCACATAAGGCACCAGACACTGTGCTGTGTAACAGCAATTCATCTAGGCAAAAAGAAAAAATGATGGAACCACACACTACTGTAATCACATCTGGAGTAGCACCTTTAGCAAATACCACACAGGAGATCGATAATGACGGATGTGCGGATGGGGGCAAGCATGAAATTAAACTAATAGGCAATCAATATCCCATTGCTGACATTACGCAGGAAGTAAATACAATGCATGTGATGGTGAATGAAGCTGAAGCAACGCCGAGCACAGTAAAATTGCATAGGAAGATGTCATTGTCACCTGCTGAAACTTCACATGGAAAAGAGAGCATGTCTAATGGGGTATCTCTACCATGTATTGTGCAAGAAATGGTCAAAGGTCCTAATATTTCACCTGTAGTGAATGCAACACAAGACATTACATGCGATGTATCTTTAGTAAATGGCACACAAGTCATTGCGACAGTGGGTGATTGGTCTGCAAGGAATGCCATTCAGGATAACCCAACATGTAGCAAAACGTGTGAAGACCCTACTAGTGCAGGAAGTCATTATTCTATAGCAAATAACACAGAGGTTATTGGAGAAATATTCAATGCATCACCTGCTATGGAAACTACTCAGGCTATTGGGATCGTGTGCAGTAAAAATTCTGGTGCTGATGCCACCCTGGGAGTAATGGGCATGATTAAAGAAGGGTGTGCAACCGCTTGCAAACAAGAAATAGGAAGAAAGATATCAGAAGTAGATGTAACAGCGGACACTGGGACAAGGTGGGGCACAGTGATTGACCCTGCCAATAAGACTACAAATATTATTGAAGCATGCGCTCAAGTGCCAGCAAAAAGGAGTGTGGTGGCTGTTGATGCCCCCCTACAAAATGTGACTATAGTTAAAACAGATGCAAATATTGTCAACAGCCTCCAAAATATTATTTTGGCTTATTCAGAAATGACCCCTGATAGTGCCATTTATAAGACCTTTACATGCTGTAAAATTAGTGAACTGAACGTCACCTATGATATATTGGTGAATCGGGGCACAGTGAGAAATGTTGTTGTCAAAGACCAAACACAGTTGATTAATCATAAGGATGCACCAAATATCACTCCAGACATTAGTGTGATGGATGAAAAGCCGAAAATGAATGAAACGCAAACCTTAATGTCAAATTGCAATGAGGTCCCTGGATTTGATGGTAGTGATCTTACCAAAGTCATTGAAACAAACTGTACGCTGTTTGATATGTCTAAAAATGTGTATAATCAACCTGACAAAGTAGACTCATGTGGCCAAGAACAGCCTTGACTCCATCTTCGCCCAGGAGAAGTATTTGCAAATTGAAAGACTTAACCTATAATCTGGACCTGACTGATATTGCCCGTGATGAAAGTCTCTTGTATAACAGGCCTATGCTATTCACTACTTCTACTCCCCTACCAAATCTTGGAAGTCACATATTTATTAAGTCATGCGGTCTACCTGTGAAATCAAAACCCAACATGTTAAGCAATCGGCAAAGCATCAAAGTGATTTTGGAGCAAAAGGCAGTCATCTCTCACCTTTCCAGATAGTCGTTAGCTGGAGAGGCTAAAATGAGAGGAGGAAAGTGCCAGGATGCACAAAAGAGAGCAACTCCAAAAGTAATGGCATCTAGAATGCCACAGCCTTCTCCCCACAGTGCCTTACCGCTATCGTTTACAAAACGCCACAGATGACTAATGTAGCAGTATTACGAAAAGATCCAGAGGCTCTTGGTAGAACCCACATGAAACCTCCACTGATCCCTACTACCTTGCCTACAGACAGTAAACAGCATGGCCAGCCATATAAGAGTGGAGCATCAAGTGGCATCCTGCAACAGCAGACCCTAGTAAACTCCGTAAGGGCTGGCAAAGATTTTTTTAAGGTTTATACTGTTTGATTTTTACTGTCTGTAGATCCTATTTTTATTTTCTTCACATAGGTAGGTTTATACAGGGGCATACATAGAAATCATGTGGCCCCATAGCAGAAGTGTGTGTGTGTGTGTGTGTGTGTGTGTGTGTGTGTGTGTGTGTGTGTGTTAGATAGTAGTGTTGAGCGGACCCGGATCCGCAAAATCCGGATCCGCACGGTTTGAGCGCCCGATCCGAGTCCGACCAGTACCCGGGATTCGGGCTGCACGATCCGGATCCGGGATTTATTTTCCCCTCTCTCCTCCCCCTACCCCCCCTCTCCTCCCCCTCTCCTCCCCCTCTCCCACCCCTCTCCCACCCCTCTCCCCCTCTCTCTCCCACCCCTCTCCCTCTCTCTCTCCCACCCCTCTCCCTCTCTCTCTCGCTCTCTCTCTCTCTGTCTCTCTCTCTCTCTCTCACTCTCTCACTCTCTCACTCAAATTCAAATATGCTTTATTGGCAGGACCAAAATACAGTTAGTGTTGCCAAAGCAAGAGAAATACAGTAAGTGTGGTGGGAGGGGGATCAGGGTTATAGGGAGTTAGCACTCCCTATAACTATCTTTCTCTCTTTCTCTCTCTTTCTCTCTCTCCTTCTCTCTCTCTCCGGATGGCCCCAAATAGCCCTCCATAAAGTGTAAAGGATCCCTCATAGCTCTCCAAATATTGTGATGGCCCTGACATAGTCTGCCATATAGTATAATGCACTCACTGCATAGTCCTCCGTATAGTATCATACACAGCCAATAGTCCTTCCGTATAGTATCATACACAGCCAATAGTCCTCCGTATAATAAAATGCACCCACCATAGTGATGATGATTTTTATTTGTATAGCGCCAACATATTCTGCAGCACTTTTACAATTCAAAGGGACCTGTACAGACAATTTCAGACTTTACAAAATAACACCATTCAACAGATACCAAGAGGAGTGAGGTTCCTGCTCACAAGCTTACAGTCTGAGGAGATACGGGAGGAACAAAAGGTAAATGGTAAGTGCTTGCAATGTATGATTCAGCCATTAATATAATAAATGGGGTATTAAAATAGCGTTGCATGAACCAGTCATCAGTCAGTATGTGTACAAGTAAAGATATAGGTGCTATTAATTGCAGGTGTACCGCCCCGCTCTCAGCAGCCATGCTGCTCAGACCCGTACCTTCTGTGGGTGGCTCGAGGGTCTCCTGACCCAGGGGTCTTGCGGTCGCTTCAACTAAAAGGGGGGTTGTGGTTTGGGGACGTATATGCACGGCCGGAGCCGTGTTAAGTTCGTGACGCCACCCACAGGATGTGGTGAAGATGGACACCACCGCTGCAGTTACGGGGCACCCGGGGGAGATGTTTAGCAGCAAGTTGTTAACCCCTCCGTGGGCAGGAATGGTGGCCCTGGGACCCGTTGGGGGTGTTTTGGCGGTGCAGGGAGATGGGCGACCGGAGGGTGCTCCCGGTTTGTGGTTGCCTGAGGAGCCCTTTGCCCGCAGACGCTGGCCCGTGGGATCTCTGTGCCGTGGCGGTGGCCTTTTATCCTCTCGGTGGGCTGTTGCCTTCAGTCGGGACTTTGGGTGGGACAGGACCTCAAGTCCTGGCCGCAATCAGTGAATTAGCTAGCCCTCAGCTCAGTAGCTTCTGGACCTAGCTTCAGGGTCTGAGTACCCCGTCTGGTGCTCCGGTTTCCGAGTCGATTCCCCGGGTCGGTAACGGCGGGCCACTACCCTGTCCCGGTCCACCTCGGTTCCACCGAGCCGTCTTCCCGGCTCCTGCAGACAGAGGCCTCCGTCTGCCTCCTAGCCAAAGGTACCCGGGCTCCTACTCTGGCACCTGCTCAAATTAGGTTTTCTCCTCTGGTGGAGCTGCGCACAGCCCCAGCCCACACACCTCTCCAATTTGAACTCTCAACAGGATCTGTTTACTTTTTCCCTCCCCAGGCTCTCTGAACTCCTTGATGGGAGTCTTCCAACCGCCTGGTTCTGCCCCCTGATGTGTCCATCAAGCCCTGGGGGTGGTGACTAGGGTTTTAATGTTTGGCTGTATGTTACCTATGAGGGACAGGTGTAATGCAGGGGCCCTTTCTGTGACAACCTGGCTGGCCAGGTCGTCACACATGGAGGGTGTATAAACTGATGATTTAAAGGACCAGGACTTAAGACTGACATCCTCAACAATTCAAACCTCCCACTCCCGTCTTCAAGATTTCTCACAAGCTGCGCCTATGCTCTGGAACACACTACCAAGAGAAATCCGATTAATTCCCAACATCCACACCTTTAAGCGGGCCCTAAAAACGTATTTCTTTAGACTAGCCTATCACCTCACTTCCCTGATCTAATCTAGTCCCTTTCTGCCCTTCAAAAAATTTACTTCCAGTTCTCGTCCCCTGTACCTGTATAAATTCTCACCGACGGGTTCATGCAGCTGTTTTTCAATACCCTATTAAATTGATGGCTGGACCATATATGACAAGCTTTTCTTCCCCCCCATTCACCTCTTGTGTCTCCCCTATTTCCTCATAGACTGTAAGCTTACGAGCAGGGCCCTCACTCCTCCTGGTATCGTTATTTTTGTATTGTCTCATATTGTCTGTACATGTCTCTTAATTGTAAAGCGCTGCGGAATATGTTGGCGCTATAGAAATAAAACTTATTATTATTATAGATCTGGAAGAAAATTTTGTAAGGGCAAAACAGGTATAGTTAGATAAAAGGTGAGATGATCAGCCAGTCTAAAGAAATTCCTTTTTAGGGCACACTTAAGGCTATATGCGCACGCTGCAGTTTTCTTTTTTCTGCACACAATCTGCAACCAAAACTGCACCTTGTCACAGAGAGCTTGTAAATGTAAAAAAAACTGCTTGTTTTTGTCTTTAGATCTACATTACAATCTAGCGATGAATATTCTAAAACATCCAAGACTTTATTTTTCATGTTAAAAACATCCCACAGGAGTACAAAATTAGAAACTGTAAAACTGGAGACAATTTACCAGCGCCATCTCATTCGAGTCCAAACACAGACATGTTTCGAGACTGACTCCTTTCTCAATGTGTGCGGTGTATATTATCACCTGGCGGTTTAAATTCTATCCTGTGCACTAGTAACAGGAACCACCCTAGAATGTTAACCCCTCATGAGCTGTATCATAACAATTTAACAATTATTTAAGTTTTCCTATTTCTATCGCTGATATATATGTATGTATGTATGTATATGTATATGTATGTATTTATATGTATATATATATGTATATGTGTGTGTGTATATATATATATATATTTATATCTATCTATATATATAATTGCCTTATTCTGTCTGTCTGTCTGTCTGTCTGTCATGCTCCAAAATTGTGTCCTTACGGTGACACTAAGTGTCCTTACGGTGACACAAAGCTGATTGGCCGCTGGGCTCGCCATGGCCCCGCCCCCCGCACGGATTGGCCGCTCGCCTTGCCTCGGCTCCTCCCCCACATGGATTGGCCGCTCGCCTCGCCTCGGATCCGACCCCCCCGCACGGATTGGCCGCCACTCACACTCAGACTCACACTCAGACGCAGACTCAGACTCAGACGCACACTCAGACGCAGACTCAGACGCAGACTCAGACGCACACTCAGACGCAGACACAGACTCAGACGCACACTCAGACACAGACTCAGACGCACACTCAGACTCACACTCAGACACAGACTCAGACACAGACTCAGACTCAGACACAGACTCAGACTCAGACACAGACTCAGACTCAGACACAGACTCAGACTCAGACACAGACTCAGACTCAGACACAGACTCAGACTCACACTCACTCAGACACAGACTCAGACACAGACTCAGACACAGACTCAGACACAGACTCACACTCAGACTCACACTCAGACTCACACTCAGACTCACACTCAGACTCACACTCAGACTCACACTCAGACTCAGACACAGACTCACACTCAGACTCACACTCAGACTCACACTCAGACTCACACTCACACTCACACTCACACTCACTCACACTCACACTCAGACTCAGACACAGACTCACACTCAGACTCACACTCAGACTCACACTCAGACTCACACTCACACTCACACTCACACTCACTCACACTCACACTCAGACTCAGACACAGACTCACACTCAGACTCAGACACAGACTCACACTCAGACTCACACTCAGACTCACACTCAGACTCACACTCAGACTCACACTCAGACTCACACTCACACTCAGACTCACACTCACACTCAGACTCACACTCACACTCACACTCAGACTCACACTCACTCAGACTCACTCAGACTCACACTCACACTCAGACTCACTCACACTCACACTCAGACTCACACTCACACTCAGACTCACACTCACACTCAGACACAGACTCAGACTCACTCACTCAGACTCACACTCAGACTCACTCACACTCAGACTCAGACTCACACTCAGACTCACACTCAGACTCACACTCAGACTCACACTCAGACTCACACTCAGACTCACACTCAGACTCACTCACACTCAGACACAGACTCAGACTCACTCACTCAGACTCACACTCAGACTCACTCACACTCAGACGCAGACTCAGACACAGACTCACTCACACTCAGACTCAGACGCACACTCAGACACAGACTCAGACGCACACTCAGACACAGACTCACACTCAGACACAGACTCACTCACACTCAGACTCAGACGCACACTCAGACACAGACTCAGACTCACACGCACACAGACTCACACTCAGACACAGACTCACTCACACTCAGACTCACACTCAGACTCACACTCAGACTCACACTCAGACTCAGACTCAGACTCACACTCAGACTCACACTCAGACTCACACTCAGACTCACACTCAGACTCACACTCAGACTCAGACTCAGACTCAGACTCAGACTCAGACTCAGACTCAGACTCAGACTCACACTCAGACTCACACTCAGACTCACACTCAGACTCAGACTCACACTCAGACTCACACTCACACTCACACTCAGACTCACACTCACACTCACACTCACACTCAGACTCACACTCACACTCACACTCACACTCACACTCACACTCAGACTCACACTCAGACTCAGACTCACACTCAGAGTCACACTCAGACTCACACTCAGACTCACACTCACTCACACTCAGACTCACACTCAGACTCACTCACACTCACACTCACACTCAGACTCACACTCACACTCAGACACAGACTCAGACTCACTCACTCAGACTCAGACTCACTCACACTCAGACTCAGACTCACACTCAGACTCACACTCAGACTCACACTCAGACTCACACTCAGACTCACACTCAGACTCACACTCAGACTCACTCACACTCAGACTCAGACTCACACTCAGACTCAGACTCACACTCACACTCACTCAGACTCACACTCACACTCAGACTCACTCACACTCACACTCACACTCAGACTCACACTCACACTCAGACTCACACTCACACTCAGACTCAGACGCAGACTCAGACGCAGACGCAGACTCACACTCACACTCACACTCAGACTCACACTCAGACTCACACTCAGACTCACACTCAGACTCACACTCAGACGCAGACTCAGACGCAGACGCAGACTCACACTCACACTCAGACTCAGACTCACACTCAGACGCAGACTCAGACGCAGACTCACACTCACACTCACACTCAGACTCAGACTCACTCAGACTCACACTCAGACGCAGACTCAGACTCAGACGCACACTCAGACGCACACTCAGACGCACACTCAGACGCACACTCAGACACAGACTCAGACGCACACTCAGACGCAGACTCAGACACAGACTCACTCACACTCAGACTCAGACGCACACTCAGACACAGACTCAGACGCACACTCAGACACAGACTCACACTCAGACACAGACTCACTCACACTCAGACTCAGACGCACACTTAGACACAGACTCAGACTCACACGCACACAGACTCACACTCAGACACAGACTCACTCACACTCAGACTCAGACTCACACTCAGACTCACACTCAGACACAGACTCAGACACAGACTCAGACACAGACTCAGACTCACACGCACACAGACTCACACTCAGACACAGACTCACTCACACTCAGACTCACAAGCACACTCAGACTCAGACTCACACTCACACTTACACTCACACTCACACGCACACTCACACGCACACTCACACGCACACTCAGACTCAGACTTACACTCAGACTCACACTCACACGCACACTCAAACGCACACTCACACTCACACTCACACTCAGACTCAGACTCAGACTCAGACTCACTCACACTCACTCACACTCACACTCACACTCACACTCACACTCACACTCACACTCACACTCACACTCAGACGCAGACTCAGACGCAGACTCAGACTCAGACGCACACTCAGACGCACACTCAGACACAGACTCACACTCAGACACAGACTCAGACGCACACTCAGACACAGACTCAGACGCACACTCAGACACAGACTCACACTCAGACACAGACTCACTCACACTCAGACTCAGACGCACACTCAGACACAGACTCAGACTCACACGCACACAGACTCACACTCAGACACAGACTCACTCACACTCAGACTCAGACTCACACTCAGACTCACACTCAGACACAGACTCAGACTCACACTCAGACTCACACTCAGACTCACACTCAGACGCAGAGTCAGACGCAGAGTCAGACGCAGACTCACACTCACACTCAGACTCACACTCAGACTCACACTCAGACTCACACTCAGACTCACAAGCACACTCACAAGCACACTCAGACTCAGACTCACACTCACACTTACACTCACACGCACACTCGCACGCACACTCAGACTCACACGCACATGCACACTCAGACTCACACGCACACTGACACTCAGACTCACACGCACACTCACACGCACACTCACACTCGCACGCACACTCAGACTCACACGCACACTCACACTCAGACTCACACGCACACTCACACTCAGACTCAGACTTACACTCAGACTCACACAAACACTCACACTCAGACTCAAACGCACACTCACACTCAGACTCAAACGCACACTCAGACTTACGCGCACACTCACACTCACTCACACTCAGACTCACACGCACACTCACACTCACACTCACACTCACACTCAGACGCAGACTCAGACGCAGACTCACACTCACACTCACTCAGACTCACACTCACACTCAGACTCGCACTCAGACTCGCACTCAGACGCACACTCAGACGCACACTCAGACGCACACTCAGACGCAGACTCAGACGCAGACTCAGACGCACACTCAGACGCACACGCACACAGACTCACACTCAGACACAGACTCACACACTCAGACTCACACTCAGACTCACACTCAGACGCAGACTCAGACGCAGACTCAGACGCAGACTCAGACGCAGACTCAGACGCAGACTCTCACTCAGACTCAGACTCAGACTCACACTCAGACTCACACTCAGACTCACACTCAGACTCACACTCAGACTCACACTCAGACTCACAAGCACACTCAGACTCAGACTCACACTTACACTCACACTCACACTCGCACGCACACTCAGACTCACACGCACACGCACACTCAGACTCACATGCACACTCAGACTCACACGCACACTGACACTCAGACTCACACGCACACTCACACTCAGACTCACACTCACACTCACACTCAGACTCAGACTTACACTCAGACTCACACAAACACTCACACTCAGACTCAAACGCACACTCACACTCAGACTCAAACGCACACTCACACTCAGACTTACACGCACACTCACACTCACTCACACTCACACTCACACTCACACGCACACTCAGACTCAGACTCAGACTCACTCGCACACTCAGACTCACACGCACACTCAACGCAGCAGACACACAACACCCAACACACAAACACCGCGGCACACACAAATATACGCACATACCGCACAACACACACATTGCACAAAACATACCTCCCCCCAAAACACACACACACACCCACACAAACCGCGCAACACACATACACAACGATACAGACACACAGCACTCCACAAATAACGACACACAACGCAACACACAAACAACACCGCTCTCACCCCCCGCTACACCCAGACAACACCCAGAACATGTACAGCCCCTACACAAACACTTGGTAACTACACACAACAACATCTATATATATATATATATATATATATATATATATATATATATATATATAACAAAAATCATACATTAACTACACAATACGTAAATTCTAGAATACCCGATGCGTAGAATCGGGCCACCTTCTAGTATATATATAATTGCCTTATTCTGTCTGTCTGTCTGTCATGCTCCAAAATTGTGTCACGGTGACAGTGTCACCGTGACATGTCCTTACGGTGACACAAAGCTGATTGGCCGCTGGGTTCGCCATGGCCCCGCCCCCCCACACGGATTGGCCTCTCGCCCCGGCACCCTGCAGGCATTGGCAACTCGCTCACGCCACGCCCCGCCCCCCTCACGCAATAGACGTTAGCTCCCCCCCCCGCATTGCCCGAACTGACACGGTCACGGAGCCACGAATCCCAGGTGAGTACTGTACTCCCCCCCTTTCCCCCCTCCCCAACGGGAGCCCACATCAGCGTACGCCGCCGCCGTATGCTGGTGTGGGCTCCCGTGCGAGCGGGGGACGTGTTGCGCTGGTAACCATGCTTGCATAGTTACCAGTAAATCAAGGTCCTGCAGCGGCGCGACTTCCACACGCACAAACATAACAGCACACACACACGCATACACACACACATCAGATCGCACTCACTCTCACAAACACCTCACACACACCTCACACACACATCGCATCCACATACTCACAGCATCCGGCGATATCGCTTGCTTCTCGGCCTCGATACTGTGCTGTTGTGATCTTCCAGGACCTGACGGAGGATCACATGGCCAGAGGCATGTGGTATGTCCGGATGTTGTGAGTATCAGCGCGTATGTGCGATATCGTCAGTGTCTGTGAGTGGATGCGATCGGGTGTGTGTGAGTGGATGCGATCGGGTGTGTGTGTGTGAGTGGATGCGATCGGGTGTGTGTGAGTGGATGCGATCGGGTGTGTGTGAGTGGATGCGATCGGGTGTGTGTGAGTGGATGCGATCGGGTGTGTGTGAGTGGATGCGAGGGGCTGAGGCTGGGGACAGAGAGGGGCTGAGGCTGGGGACAGAGAGGGGCTGAGGCTGGGGACAGAGAGGGGCTGAGGCTGGGGACAGAGAGGGGCTGAGGCTGGGGACAGAGAGGGGCTGAGGCTGGGGACAGAGAGGGGCTGAGGCTGGGGACAGAGAGGGGCTGAGGCTGGGGACAGAGAGGGGCTGATGCTGGGGACAGAAGGCTGATGCTGGTGCAGCATGGGGGATGGATTACAATGGGGGGTGCGCAGCATGGGGGATAGAGCACGTTTGGGAGTGCGCAGCATGGGGAATGGAGCACGTTTGGGAGTGCGCAGCATGGCGGATGGAGCACGTTTGGGAGTGCGCAGCATGGCGGATGGAGCACGTTTGGGAGTGCGCAGCATGGCGGATGGAGCACGTTTGGGAGTGCGCAGCATGGCGGATGGAGCACGTTTGGGAGTGCGCAGCATGGCGGATGGAGCACGTTTGGGAGTGCGCAGCATGGCGGATGGAGCACGTTTGGGAGTGCGCAGCATGGCGGATGGAGCACGTTTGGGAGTGCGCAGCATGGCGGATGGAGCACGTTTGGGAGTGCGCAGCATGGCGGATGGAGCACGTTTGGGAGTGCGCAGCATGGCGGATGGAGCACGTTTGGGAGTGCGCAGCATGGCGGATGGAGCACGTTTGGGAGTGCGCAGCATGGCGGATGGAGCACGTTTGGGAGTGCGCAGCATGGCGGATGGAGCACGTTTGGGAGTGCGAAGCATGGCGGATGGAGCACGTTTGGGAGTGCGCAGCCTGGCGGATGGAGCACGTTTGGGAGTGCGCAGCATGGCGGATGGTGCACGTTTGGGAGTGCGCAGCATGGCGGATGGTGCACGTTTGGGAGTGCGCAGCATGGCGGATGGTGCACGTTTGGGAGTGCGCAGCATGGCGGATGGTGCACGTTTGGGAGTGCTCAGCATTGGGGATGGAGCACGATGGGAAGTGCACAACACACCACACACACACACACACACGCACTGCACAACACACCACACACACACACACACACACACTGGGAACCACAAACAACTGCCCTACACAGACACCTACACACACAGACAACGCTGCACACACACAACACCCAACACACAAACACCGCGGCACACACAAATATACGCACATACCGCACAACACACACATTGCACAAAACATACCTCCCCCCAAAACACACCACACACACACAAACCGCGCAACACACAACGCTACAGACACACAGCGCTCCACAAACAACGCAACACACATACAACACCGCTCTCACCCCCGTCACACCCAGACAACACCCAGAACATGTACAGCGCCTACACAAACACTTGGTAACTACACACAACATATATATATATATATATATATATATAACAAAAATCATACATGAACTACACAATACGTAAATTCTAGAATACCCGATGCGTAGAATCGGGCCACCTTCTAGTATATATATATATATATTATGAGCTTTGATATACAAAGTCTTTGAAACCCTATTATCACCACCATTTATAATATTTATATTTTTAGATTTCTCATCCTTTTATACATAGTGGTACGTAACATCGTGTCTGATATTTAGACCTGCTGGTGTTCGCGTATTTAATTTAAAAATCCACCATGCCTCTCTATTCAACAATTTGCGTTTCCGATTCCCCCCCCCCCTCTCATCGGGGTATCCACTTTTTCAATCTCCATAATTTTGCAAGCTGAAATATCACTACCATGGCATAAAGTAAAATGTTGTGATACTGCAGAGCATTTCACCGACATTTTATTTTTAGCATCAAAAAGATGACTCCGAATTCTGATTTTTAAAGCAGTAGTCGTAGATCTTGTAGTGTAGGTGCATTTTTTAGGGGTTTTTTGTGTGTGCGTGTGTGTGTGTGTGTTTGTGTGTGTGTGTGTGTGTGTGTTTTTGTTAATGTGTTTTTTAAAGGAGAAAAAAATATGATGGGATAGGAGAATTGATAGCTTGGATAGATTAAAAAAAACCCAGAACATATAGGATAAATAATAAAACAGAATAGCTTGATAAAGGGATAGCTAGCTTGGCCAGTGTTTGTTTGTTTTTTTTGTTGTTTTTTTTTTTAATTTCTTGGGGGTAAAATGACGTGGGGTCCCCCCATTTTTCATATCCAGGACAGGAACAGCAGCAGCTGCAGGCTGCAACCCTCAGCTGTCTTCTGTACTTGGCTGGTTATGAAACAGAGGGATGCCACGTTTTTGTTTTTGTTTTTAAATATTTGATGTTTTTTAAAAAAATTAAAAAAAAGTGTCGTTCCCTCCCCCCCTCCCCACACCTCATTTTTATAAAACCAGTCAAGGCACAGAAGACAACTGGTGGCTGATATTAGGGTGGGAAGGGCCATAGTTGTTTCACCCTTTACAGCCTAACAATAGCAACCCACAGCCGCCCAGAAGTGGCGCATTCATAAGATGCGCCTGGGCTCAGCTCTTCCCGATTGCCCTGGTGCAGTGGCAATCGGGATAATGAGTTAACAGCCCAAAGCTGCCACTGAGTCCTAGATTAGTCATGGCAAGTGTCTGAGACACCCCCCCACCCCATCACTAATCTGTAAATAAACACAAACACACAAAAAATCCTTTATTTGAAATAAAAGACAAAAAAAGTACCTCCTTTCACGACTTTATAAACACCCCTCTAGGTCTGATGTAATCCCCACAAGGTCCCATGGTGATTCAGCTCTGCTACACAGCAAACCCTCGTGTGGCCTACCTTTCTTTCCGCACCTAACATTATCACCTATCCCCTGGGGCCCCAGCCCTGCTTGCGGAGGGCCCAACATCCAGGCTGCCATCCATCAGCCTCAGCGGAAAAACTGTGCAGCGGCGGTTCCATCACCGCAACCCGCAAGTGATGTCATGACATAAACCTTATTAACTATTCCCCTGTATATAAACCCTTTTTAAAAGTGACCCCAGGGTCATGGAATCGGGCAACGGCCACCCAGTGACACATCCCAGTAGTACACTGCCCGGGACAGAGTACCCCATAGCCCTGGGCGGCACACTGGTGGCTGATATATTGAGGCTGGGGAGAACCTAGTAACCATAGGGCTCCCCAGTTTGAGAATACCAACCCCTAGCTGTGGGGCTTTTTCTTGGCTGGCTATCAAAATTAGGGGAACTGTGTGTGTGACGCCCCTAGACTATTGGGTCATCACAGGGTATTGCACAATCTGCCCTCCCGTGCAGTATCCACCTCCATCTTGGTTTTGGTCCCTAACCATATGGTGTTGCCTACATCAGCTAATCAAATCCTAGATACACCCTGCACCACACCCACCAAACACACCAGTGGACGGCTTGAGGGGAATAGAGTCGCCCACCTGGGGAGTTGGGGAGGGGAAGTGAGGAGTGTCAAGAGGAGAGTAGACTTAGTAGTGAAAGTGAGAGGAGGGCGGGAGCGGGGCTTCTGGGAAACTCTCTAAGTGGCAGACGGTGGTCTGGGCCTGGAGGAGTCACACCCCCGGTCACAGGGGATTGTGGCAAGGGGCACGGATCTGTCGAGGACAGCCGGCGGCCTTGCACAATCACCGGTCCGGGACCAAGACACGACTGGGTACGTGGACCCTAGGTCGGGGAGTAGCTTCAGGCAACTCTATAATTTATCCACGGAGAACTGAGCCTTTTAAGATTCGTTCCCCGCCCGCTCCAAAATCTGGGCACTAGCGCAATGAGAGGGATAGGACTTTCCAATTCAAAACGGTCCAGAAAATCCCAAGCGTGAGCCCTGAGAGTAAGCTCCCACACGTAGCCATATTGGGGAGCAGGACCCGGCAAATTTCACACTACCGGGACCACCAAAGAAGTAAACTTAGTGCCAGAAGGCAGGTCATGGATCACCAGGCAGCGCCATTGGGGACGAGACCCGAACTATATCCCCTCAGCGGCAGCGGTGTCCAGAGACTTGGTTCACCAGTTGTCGGTGTCTGCTTAATGGACTGAGTGAGTACCAAAGTGACCCCCTACACCCCAACGGCATTCCCCTCCAAACATTGAGTCCCGGGGTATTTCCCCCTACCTGTGGATGGTTCTAACACCTGGCTGCCCCATTCCATCGCCCCCGGGTACTCCCAACTGCAGCGGTGGTACTCCTAATTACCACATACCACAGGTGGCATCACGAAGTCTATACACTCACTTGTAAATACCCCCCTTCATTTGAATGGCCTCACGACCCCCGGGTCCGGAGACCCTCGAGCTACTGAGAACCCGGATCCGTGCAGCTCGGCTGCTGGCACGGGGCCGGCACACGTGCCAGTTTAAATTTATTTTACTGTACGATATAGACCAGCCCATCGGCAGCTGTGATTGGTTGCTGTCACTCAGCGTGGGGGCGGGTCTGAATGCAACCAATCAGTTGCCGGTGAGTGGGGGAAGCAGTGAATATGTATGAGCCTAATAAGCGAGTAGGGAAGGAGAGGCTGCAGGAGCAGTGTGTCAGCTGCCTCCTGCCGGTGATCTGTGGGTATGAAGTGCTTGGAGAGAGAGACACAGACACCCCAAAATCACTCAAGCATTGATTTTGTCATTCTGCAACCAGGTTGGTGAGCTGCCTATTTGTTGACAAAACCGGGGGTAAAATGTTTGCAAATCGCAAACAATTTGTAACCATGCATTTTGCCATACATTTGTCATCTCCTCATTGATTTCAATGGGTGACAAAAGTTGACAAAAATGCAAGAAGAATGAACATGCTGCTTATGTTTTGTCACAAAATGTTGTAAAAAAAAAAAAAAAAAAAGTGCTGTCAAACTGCAATGTGCGCACAGCAAATCTGACTTCTCAGACTTTGCTAGGAAGTCAAAAGTGAGAAAGTTGTGACAACAAAACTGCACCAAAAAATACAACAAAAATTGCAGCATGCGCATATAGCCTAAAGAGGATGTCCACTACTTGGACAACCCCCTACTCATTCCCCGTGTTCACACTTGTAAAAATAAATAAGCCTATACTTTCTTGCCTCCAGGGCGGCTGCGGTTCCAGCGATGTCTGAGGTTACCTTTCCGGGGCCCACATGATATTGGTCGCAGGGCTCATGTGTCATAATCAGCGCCCAGCATCTGTCTCGCTGCCTTCTTGTTCAAAAGTGTGAAGACTGGGTGAAAGAAGGCAGTGAAGACTGGGTGAAAGAAGGCAGCACTGACTGGTCACAGAGCCTGTGTGTCATGATGTCATGTGGCCCCCAGGATCGCGACTTCAGACATCGCTGGAACCACGGCCGCACCTGTGGGGAGTATAGGCATAATTATTTTTATGGGGGCAAACAATGGGAATGAGTATGGGTTGTCAAAGTTGTGGACAACTCCTTTAAAACTGTGGGTATTGTGAATTAACTGAATTGTTCTTGACAGTGAGATTGTTACGAATCGGCACCGCCATAGCCGCAAGCAGCCTGCTGTGGTTCCTGTTGCGCCCAGGCCCCGGCTGCCGTTCTTGGCCGTGCCTCGGGTCGTCCAGCTGGCTGCTTCCTCCTCCACGTCTAAGTGTAAGTGTGGAGAGGCGGCTAGTGCTCATGCACATGCTGATTTACCCCAGCCAGAGCCTAAGTCCGGTATTTCGCTTAGTGAGCATGCTCAGCCTGATAGTGTCATTTCTGAGGCAGTCCTTGGTTCAGGCTAATGAGCATGCTCCTACACTTAGTGCGAAAAGCCTCTTTGCACAGGTACTTGGGCATCGTGCCATGTCCAAGTCCTGTGTTGTGCCTCCTGAGCATGCTCAGGCAGATAGTCTGAGACTGTTGTTCAGGCTACTGAGCATGCTCAGGCACTTAGTGCAACAGAGGCTAGGTCCGGTAAGGACCTCACTGGTCATGTCCGTGAGGTGGCAGGCTCTAATAGGCTGACACATCAGGTGTCCTGATGTGGCCACTCCAGACTGGCTCGCGGAGGCCCGCCCCTATGACAGGGCACCTCACCATTGGTCGTCAGATGACTGGTGAGGTGTTTGGGGCGTGGCAGCCAAGAGGTCATCAGTGACGTGGTGGTTCCGGATAGGCCGCTGGTGATGTCACTGATAGCGCCATAGGTACACTGAAACGCTAATTGGGTTGTCTTACAGTCTGACGTGTCCCTACACACGACCGATTCCCAGGTCTCCTGGGTTATCTCAGAGCCACCCAGCTCTGTATTCTTGTATTGCACAAACACACACAAACTCACACAAGCACTCACGCACACGCACATATTATGCTCACCTTACCTTCCGTTCCATCGCTGGTCTCTTGGGACTTGCTGTTCACCAATACGGGCTGTGTATCGGGTAACTATGACGACGAGGGAGGAACTTCCGCACCCAGAGCGCTGACGTCAAAGGCAGGAGGCGCTTGACTCTGATTGGTCAGCACGCTGCCTTTGAGTAGCGGTGACAGGGGAACTTCCTGGCTCGTCGCGCAGCCTGCCGATACACAGCCTGGAGCGGCGAACTACAGGACCCAGGAGGCCGGCGATGGAACGGAAGGTACACATATTATGCTCGCCTTACCTTCCGTTCCATGGCCTGCCTCCTGGGTCCTGTAGTTCGCCGCAAGGATTCCTCCCTCGTCGCGATGCACCGGCACACTACAAGAACCATGAGGCCGGCGATGCAA
>NC_134361.1:149583646-149616146 GCF_048569485.1 Anomaloglossus baeobatrachus | reverse complement strand
GGTGTACAAGAACGGGCTGTCCGCACAGGACCCCCTTCAGGGCCCGGAAGGAGTCCTCGGCCTGCGGAGTCCAGCGCACCATGACGGACTTCTTGCCTTTGAGAAGGTCCGTCAAGGGGGCTGATAGTCCCGCAAAATCCTTTACAAACCTCCTGTAGTACCCCACGATACCCAGGAAGGCCCTAACCTGCTTCGTGGTCAGGGGTCTAGGCCACTTCTGGATCGCCTCAACCTTGTTAATTTGGGGCTTAATCACTCACCTATCACGTAGCCCAAGTAGCGGGCTTCCGTGAGTCCCAACGCACATTTCTTGGGATTGGCTGTCAATCCGGCTGTTCGAAGCGCGTCCACCACCGCTTGTACCTGTTCCAAGTGGGTCTGCCAATCGGAGCTGTAAATAATGATGTCATCCAGGTACGCTGATGCATACGTCTGGTGGGGTTCCAGCACTAAGTCCATCAACCTCTGGAACGTGGCCGGAGCGCCATGTAACCCAAAAGGCAAGACAACATAGTGGAAGAGACCCTCCGGCGTAACAAAAGCGGTTTTCTCCTTGGCGGACTCCGTTAGTGGTACCTGCCAGTACCCCTTGGTCAGGTCGAGCGTGGTAAAATATCGCGCCTGTCCCAGCCTATCAATCAGCTCATCCACCCGGGGCATGGGGTAGAGATCGAACTTGGATATTTCGTTCAATCTCCTAAAGTCATTGCAGAACCTTAAGGAGCCATCGGGTTTTGGTATTAGGACAATCGGACTAGCCCATTCACTCTGGGATTTTTCGATGACCCCCAGGCGTAACATTGTCTTTACTTCCTCCGATATGGCTTGTCGTCGAGCCTCCGGTACCCGGTATGACTTCAGGCGTACCTTCAGGTGGGGCTCGGTGACAATATCATGTCGTATCAGACTGGTCCTACCGGGCAGCTCTGAGAAGACATCGGGGTTCTGTTGAACCAACCGTCTGGCCTCTCGCCTCTGAGTCTTGGTGAGGGCTTCTCCAATCCTTACTTCCGGTTCGTCCTCTCCGGAGGTCGCTGGAGCCGGATGTGAACGACCCGAAGAGGAGGGAGATGGGGAAAAAACAGCCATCAGGCTTTCCCGTTCCTGCCAAGGTTTTAATAGATTGACATGGTATATTTGTTCAGGTTTCCGCCTACCGGGCTGCAACACTTTATAGTTAACCACCCCGACTCTTTCCTTTATCTCGTAGGGGCCTTGCCACTGAGCCAGGAATTTACTCTCCGCCGTGGGGATTAATACCAACACCCGATCCCCGGGTTTAAAGGTCCGCACGGTGGCTTGTCTATTGTAGCGGCCGCATTGCGCGGCCTGAGCCTCCTGTAAATGCTCCTTCACAATTGGCATGACCGCACTTATGCGGTTCTGCATACCCAAAATGTGTTCAATCACACTTTTATGGGGGGTGGGCTCTTGCTCCCATGTTTCCTTTGCCAGGTCCAACAATCCCCGGGGATGTCGCCCGTATAACAATTCAAAAGGCGAAAACCCCGTGGATGCCTGTGGCACCTCACGGATGGCAAACATCAAATAGGGAAGCATCATATCCCAGTCTTTCCCGTCTTTTGAAATCACCCTTTTTAGCATGGTTTTCAGGGTTTTATTGAAACGCTCGACTAAACCGTCCGTTTGAGGATGATACACAGACGTACGCAACTGCTTGATCTGGAGTAGCCGGCATAGCTCTTTGGTCACTTTAGACATGAATGGGGTCCCCTGATCCGTAAGGATCTCCTTGGGCAACCCCACCCGGCAGAACACAGCAAACAACTCCCGAGCTATAAGCTTTGCTGCAGTATGTCTGAGAGGTATCGCCTCGGGATACCGGGTGGCATAGTCAACGATCACTAGGATGTGTTGGTGCCCTCGAGCGGACTTTACGAGGGGCCCCACCAGATCCATCCCTATCCGTTCAAAAGGGACTTCTATAATGGGTAACGGTACCAACGGACTGCGAAAATGGGTCAGGGGTGCGGTAAGCTGACACTCCGGGCAGGTTTCGCAGAACCGTTTTACCTCCCCAAAGACCCCGGGCCAATAGAACCTTTGCAATATTCGCTCCTGCGTTTTCTTGACCCCTAGGTGGCCACTCATCAGGTGTTTATGAGCCAAGTCGAGGACCCGCCGGCGATACGGCTGGGTCACCACCAACTGTTCTACCCCCACGCCCCGTATTTCATCTACCCGGTAGAGTAAATCCTGCTTAAGGGCGAAGTGGGGGTACCTTTCCTGGGCACCGGGCAGCTGTGCCACCCCGTCAACTACTGTCACCCGACTCCGGGCATGTATTAACGTAGGGTCCTGGAGTTGGGCTGTCCCAAACGTATCCGGGGACGCCTCCAACTCCGGGATGGGTTCGACCGTCTCAGCCTCTCCTGCCAATACCTCTAGGGGCGACCTATCGGGTTCACATTCTGTCCCTATCATGGGGACCCCTACGGCAGGCGTCCCGGATTCAGGATTGTAGGGCTCAGGTCCCGGACTGACCAATATCTGAGGAGACTTAGGGGGTCCCTTCCATAAAGTCCAAAAATAGGGCAGATCCCTTCCTAGGATCACGTCATAAGGAAGAGTGTTAAGAAGTCCCACCTCATGTTGCACCTGACCGCAAGGTGCTGTGATGGTGACAATCCCCGTGGGATAGTCTCGGCGGTCCCCATGTATGCAAACCACCCCCACGGTACGTCCTGTGGCCTTTACTTTAGCCCTCAAGGTGGATCGCACAAGGGTCACTAAGCTTCCGGAATCCAACAATCCTGTAACCGGACATCCATTCACCTGTATTTGGCACAAGTGGGGCTCCGTCTCTGGGGAGACCAGGTCAGCGGCACACACCACCTGAGCATACATTGAACCCCGCCGGGTAACCCCACAATCCATGGGCTCCGTGGTGAGTGGACACTGGGCTTCCATATGTCCCACCCGCTGGCACCGCCAACATCTAATGGAGACGGAAACCCCCTTGACCGGTTGTCGTTTAGGGTACAGAACCTTCCGGACCTCAGGAATGGCGGCCGCGGCCTCAGACGGGACGGTAGGGGACTCCTGCACCGGTGTCAGCGGTGGGTCCTTGGCCCTAGGCTTGGAGGGGCCGGACCGACGGGCGGTACGCAAAGTCTCAGTGTCCCGTATCAAGTCCTGCGTAGCCACATGCCGCTCTACCAGGGACACTAATTGGTCCAGGGTACTCGGGTCACCCTGTCCTACCCACCGTTGAACGGTGACGGGTAAAGTGCGCACAAAACGATCCACTACTACCCTTTCCACCATTTGCGCCGGGCTCAGAGTGTCAGGCTGCAACCATTTTTTTACAAGATGCAACAAGTCATAGGCCTGGGAGCGTACGG
Organism: Anomaloglossus baeobatrachus; assembly: GCF_048569485.1. Classification (NCBI taxonomy): domain Eukaryota; kingdom Metazoa; phylum Chordata; class Amphibia; order Anura; family Aromobatidae; genus Anomaloglossus; species Anomaloglossus baeobatrachus. The sequence goes on along the minus strand of NC_134361.1, from coordinate 149,612,781 downwards.
GTTTGGCTTCCTCATAGAACCACTGATTTACCCGCTGAGCCCGTACATAGGTATTCACCCCCAACCGAGCCAGTATTTCAGCTTTCAGGGTCACATAGTCAATGGCGTCCTCGGTACAGAGGTCCAGGTACGCTTTTTGGGGTTCCCCCGTCAGATAGGGTGACAATACCTCAGCCCACTGGGGGGTCGGCAGCTTTTCCCGCTCGGCCACCCGCTCAAACACCGCCAGGAACGCTTCCACATCATCCCCCGGGGTCATCTTTTGTAATGCTTGTCTCACCGCTTTCCGGACGCTGCCGTCGTCACCCGGTCCCGGGGTTGTTGCTGCCGGTCCGGCACGTATCGACTTGGCCAGGAGAACCATCTGTTCTTGGTGCCTTTTTTCCTGCGCTTGTAAGGATTGCTGCTGACGTTCCAACGCCCGGAGCAGGTGTGCATTGGTCTGTTGCTGCTGTGCATTAGCCTCTTGTAGCTGTGCATTAGTCTGTTGCTGCTGCCTTAGTATGTCCTCCATGGCGTCGCCGGGTTTGGGCTGTAGTATAGCCGCTCGAATCCAGGACATGTGCTGCTGGGTCAACAGGGATGGATGCTACACCTCACCGGCTGTCATGCCCGCATTCTCCACCATATGTGAGGTAGCACGGTCGGCTGCGCAGCAGAAGACACGGGATCCAGGCATTAAGGTTCACAGCACACGGTTTTAATGTCCAAACAAAAGTCCACAAACAATATACATGTGCCTCTCCAGCAGAGAGCTCAGGGAGTTGTGTTCACTCCCCCACACCCGGCACACCTGCCCTTGTTCCTGATTCTATTTAACCCTTCCTTCAGCCTGTAGGGAAACAGCATTAACCCTAGAGTGGATTTACTTTCTATCATGGAGTGAGCACAACCGGGGCGAGACATACCGGCCGTCATAGATAACCCCGGTCACAGTCTCACAATATATATATATATATAATATAGTATGTGTGTGTATATATATATATATATATATATATATACATATATAGGTGTATATATATATGTGTATATGTGTGTATATATATATATATATATATATATATATATATATATATTATATAGTGTATGTGTATGTGTATATATATATGTATGTGTATGTATATATGTATATATGTGTGTATATATATATATATATATGTGTGTGTGTGTGTATATATATATATATGTGTGTATATATATATGTGCGTGTATATATGTGTATATATATATGTGTGTATATATATATATATATATATATGTATATATATATAATATGTGTATATATATATATTTTGTATGTGTGCATGTATATATAAAACTATATGGGGGCGTTACCGGATGCTGAACTGAACAGACGTCTGAGACTTGTGCTCCCTGACCACCAACCTTTAACCCCTTCACGACCATGGACGGAAAGATCAGTCATGGTGCCCTGGGCCTTAACGACCAAGGACTGATCTTTCCGTCATGGCGTAATCGCGGCACCGGAGCCTCCGGTGACTGCGAAAAGTTAGCATAAACCGCAGATTCGGGGGGGAGGGGACCTATACCTGACCTCAGGAGGGGTGGTGCCTCCTCCCCGGACCTACGGAGGCTGTGATTGGCTGACGAACGCCGCTCAACCAATCACAGCCACTGTAATGTTCCAGCCACTTAAAGTGACTGAAACATTGAAATCCAGCCCTGGCCAGTGCAGCTATAGCACTGGCCATTGGCTGGAGCTGGGTGACCTCACTGGATCACCCTCCCCCAGCTCCAGTAGCTGTGATTGGAGAGATCGGCCTTGTGACCGCTGTCTCCAATCACAGTGAACCTGTTGCTGGTGACCGCCCCATCAGCTTCACTTCCCGTTCCCTGCAGCACGCCAGCACAGTGAGTGTACACAGTGCAATGGCAGGGCGACAAGCTCCGGTCCCATGCTGTTATGTGACCGGAGCATGGGACCCGGAAGTTGGCGTGCTGCCATTGCACTGTATGAAACCAGCTTCCCGATCCGCCGCTGCCCTCCGCGATCTGCCACCCGCACCCCCACCCCTCGTGTCTGCTGCCCGCACCCTCACCCCCACACCTCCCGATCCGCCGCTGCCCTCCGCGATCTGCCACCCGATCTGCTGCCCGTACCCCCACCCCCACACCTCCCGATCCGCCGCTGCCCTCCGCGATCTGCCACCCGATCTGCTGCCCGCACCCCCACCCCCACACCACCTGATCCGCCGCTGCCCTCCGCGATCTGCCACCCGATCTGCTGCCCGCCCCCGATCCTCCGTTATGTGCTGCCCGGCACCGCCCCCTCTCCTCCGTTATGTGCTGCGCGCCCCCTCTCCGTTATGTGCTGCCCGTCACCTCTCCTCCGTTATATGCTGCGCGCCCCCTCTCCTCCGTTATGTGCTGCCCGCTCCCCCCCACCTCTCACCCCCGTGATCGGCTACTTGCCCCCTCCCCTGTCACCCCCGTGATGTGCGCTCCCTCCCCTGTCACCCCCGTGATGTGCGCTCCCTCCCCTGTCACCCCCGTGATGTGCGCTCCCTCCTCTGTCACCCCCGTGATGTGCGCTCCCTCCCCTGTCACCCCCGTGATGTGCGCTCCCTCCCCTGTCCCCCCCGTGATGTGCGCTCCCTCCCCTGTCACCCCCGTGATGTGCGCTCCCTCCCCTGTCACCCCGTGATGTGCGCTCCCTCCCCTGTCACCCCGTGATGTGCGCTCCCTCCCCTGTCACCCCGTGATGTGCGCTCCCTCCCCTGTCACCCCGTGATGTGCGCTCCCTCCCCTGTCACCCCGTGATGTGCGCTCCCTCCCCTGTCAACCCCGTGATGTGCGCTCCCTCCCCTGTCACCCCCGTGATGTGTGCTCCCTCCCATGTCACCGCCGTGATGTGCGCTCCCCCACCTGTCACCGCCGTGATGTGCGCTCCCTCACCTGTCACCGCCGTGATGTGCGCTCCCTTCCCTGTCACCCCCGTGATGTGTGCTCCCTCCCCTGTCACCCCCATGATGTGTGCTCCCTCCCCTGTCACCCCCGTGATGTGTGCTCCCTCCCCTGTCACCCCGTGATGTGTGCTCCCTCCCCTGTCACCCCCGTGATGTGTGCTCCCTCCCCTGTCACCCCAGTGATGTGTGCTCCCTCCCCTGTCACCCCAGTGATGTGTGCTCCCTCCCCTGTCACCCCAGTGATGTGTGCTCCCTCCCCTGTCACCCCAGTGATGTGTGCTCCCTCCCCTGTCACCCCAGTGATGTGTGCTCCCTCCCCTGTCACCCCAGTGATGTGTGCTCCCTCCCCTGTCACCCCAGTGATGTGTGCTCCCTCCCCTGTCACCCCCGTGATGTGTGCTCCCTCCCCTGTCACCCCCGTGATGTGTGCTCCCTCTCCTGTCACCGCCGTGATGTGTGCTCCCTCTCCTGTCACCGCCGTGATGTGTGCTCCCTCCCATGTCACCGCCGTGATGTGTGCTCCCTCCCCTGTCACCCCCGTGATGTGTGCTCCCTCCCCTGTCACCCCCGTGATGTGTGCTCCCTCCCCTGTCACCCCCGTGATGTGTGCTCCCTCCCCTGTCACCCCCGTGATGTGTGCTCCCTCCCCTGTCACCCCCGTGATGTGTGCTCCCTCCCCTGTCACCCCCGTGATGTGTGCTCCCTCACCTGTCACCCCCGTGATGTGTGCTCCCTCCCCTGTCACCCCCGTGATGTGTGCTCCCTTCCCTGTCACCCCCGTGATGTGTGCTCCCTCCCCTGTCACCCCCGTGATGTGTGCTCCCTCACCTGTCACCCCCGTGATGTGTGCTCCCTCACCTGTCACCCCCGTGATCTGCTGTCCGCTCTCCCTCACCTCTCACCCCCGTGATCTGTGCTCTGCTCACCTGTCTCCTTCGTGATCTGCGCTGCGCTCCCTCCCCCACCTCTCACTCTCCCCGATCTGCTGCCTCCTTCATCTCCTGTGATCAGCTGCCTAGATCCATCCTGTAGGGTAACTATCCCCAATCTCACCTCCCACTCCCCTTCCCACCCATCCCCCCCTCCCCCCATCCTCTGCCGCTCCTGCATCCACTGCACCCTCTCCCACCGCCCCCACCCTATCCCAGCCGCCGTCTCACAATCACAGATGCTCCCTTTATATGCCGCTGCCCTCTCATCTGCCGCCGCCCCATCTGCCCCCCCATCTGCCGCTGTTTTTTTTTTTCTATGCCATCGGGGTCTAGTTTCCAAAATGGGGTCACATGTGAGGGAGCTCCACTGTTTCGGCACCTCAGGTGGTCTCCAAACACAGCATGGAATACGCTAATTATCCCAGACAATTTTGCGTTTGAAACGTCAAATAACGCTCCTTGCCTTCCGAGCCCTGCTGTGCGCCCAAACATTTTATTTCCACCACATATGAGGTGTCTGTGTACTCAGGAGAAATTGCACAATACATTTTATGGTGCAATTTTTCCTGATACCCTTGTGAAAAAAAAAAGCTACCTGGTTGAAGTAACAATTTTGTGGTAAAATTTTTTTTTTTTATTTTCACGGCTCAACTCTATTAACTTTTGTGAAGCCCCCAGAGGCTCAAAGTGCTCAATAAACATCTAGATAAATTCCATGAGGGGTCTAGTTTCCAAAATAGGGTCACATGTGGGGGAGCTCCACTGTTTCGGCACCTCAGGGGCTCTCCAAACGCAACATGGTGCAGCTAACGATTCCAGCTAATTTTCTGTTCAAAAAAGTCAAATGGCGCTCCTTCCCTTCCGAGTCCTGCCGTGCACCCAAACAGTGTTTTTTCACCACATATGAGGTATCTGCGTGCTCAGTAGAAATTGCCCAACAAATTTTGGGGGTTCATTTAATCCTGCTACCCTTGTGAATATGCAATATTTGAGGCTAAATTAACATTTTTGTTGCAAAAAGTAAAATGTTAATTTTTTCCTTCCACATTGCTTTAGTTACTGTGAAGCACCTAAAGGGTTAATAACCTTCTTGAATGTGGTTTTGAGTAGCCTGAGGGGTGCCATTTTTGGAATGGTGTCACTTTTGGGTGTTTTGTGTCATGTAGACCTTTCAAAATCGCTTCAAATGTGATGTGGTCCCTAAAAAAAGTGGCTTTGTAAATTTTGTTGTAAAAATGAGAAATTGCTCAAACTTTGAACCCCTATAACTTCCTTAAAATTTTTTTTTCCCCAAAATTGTTCTGATGTAAAGTAGACATGTGGGAAATGTTATTTATTAATTATTTTGTGTCATATGTCTCGTTGGTTTTAGAGCATAAAAATTCAAAGTTTGAAAATTACAAAATTTTCAAATTTTCACGAAATTTCCGTTTTTTTCACAAAGAAACGCAAAAAATATCGGCCTAAATTTACCACTAACATGAAGCCCAATATGTCACGAAAAAACAATCTCAGAATCACCGGGATCCGCTGAAGCGTTCCAGAGTTATAACCTCATAAAGTGACACTGGTCAGAATTGCAAAAAATGGCCTGGTATTTAGGGTCAAAATAGGCTTGGGGCTGAAGGGGTTAAAGCAGCTCAAAGCAAGGCAATCAGACCGGAGGAGGCTTTAAATCACAGATAAGTGCAGCTGAAGTGCAGGGTAACAGATCGGTATAGACATGGTGCGGGGGGAGGAAGAAGGGAGAGAAGCCAGGCAAAGTTTCTGTCTTTGAAGTTGCTGGTAATACAATCCAAGATGGCCCCCCTCCTGACAGAGTTCTTAACGGACTTTTTTACAGCACTAGTGCCGTCAGCAGAGCACAGGGATCTACTGATTGATAGGGTGCACCGGATCCCCAAACCCAAATCCGTTCCCAGCTCCGCACAACGCGACGTGATCGCCAGACTGCACTTCTATCATTTTAAAGAGGCAGTAACCAAGGCGGCGGCAGCAAACAAGCAAGAACGTCCAGAAAGATTCCAGAACATCCTGGTGTTCACCGACCTGTCTGCGGACACTCTGAATAGAAGGCGGGAATTCTCATCCGCAACCAAGATCCTGCGCGACAATAACATCACCTACAAATGGGGATACCCGGTAAAGCTCATCGTGATGAAAAATGGAGTCACACCTCCTCGTGTCCACCAGAGAGGCTATGACCCTGCTCCAAGACTGGTCCCTGACATCTGTGGACGAAGACACCAGCTCCCCGCTGAAGAAGAGACCCCCGATGCTGAACAAGGAATGATACTGAACAGGGACACCTTCATTCCATTCTCTATTTTGATGCCACTTTCCTTTTTGATGCCACTCTTTGTTTTGATTGGCAGGTTGGAGGGGCACGAGAATAACGTTTAGTTTTTCTCTCATTTTATTCTCACCCCCCATTGATACTGGATAGGGACGAATATCCAGTTGGTTCACGTAGAACCGGACTCTGAATTGTAACCTGTTGTAAGTACTGTTTGCACCCTAACCCTTTGCTTCCCTTACCATTGCCTTGTACTTGGTGACATATTGATTTCTGTTTTTTCTTCTTTTATTACTATATCTGATGGTATTTAAAATTTCAACTATTGTGAAAGGTTTGAACAGCCCCTTTAAGAGATCATTATTGTGGAAAGAGGCCCAGATGGTTAAAGCGGACATATGTGTCCAAGAGACTCATCTAAACAGCGAGGACGCACATAGACTAAAACACCAGCATTACCCCCACATCTATGCCTCACACGCAGTGAAAAAGAAAAGAGGCGTAACGATTGCGATAAAGGACACTATAGCGTTCCAGCTCATTGATAAAATCCTAAATGACGAGGGCAAATATGTGATACTTATATGCAATATCAATAATAAGACATACACAATCACATCTATATACGCACCTAATTCAGGACAAATCACCTTTATTAGAGAACTTATGACCAAATTATCCAAAATAAAACAAGGATAGCTACTAATCTGCGGAGACTTCAATATCGTCCCGATCCCCAATATAGACAAATCCTGGTACTCCAAGAAAACATCCCAGTCCCATGCGCTGTCCCAATGTCTCCTGTCAGAAGAATTGTACGACACATGGGAATGGGACTACACATTTTACTCACATCCACATAAAATATACTCCAGAATTGACCTAACAGTGGTGGATAAGTGGCTCCTGCAAAATATACAATCGGCCCAAATAGGGAACATAACTTGGTCGGACCATGCCCCTATGTCATGCCAAATAAGAGAGACATATAATAACCCAACATATTCCCCATAGAGAATTAATAACCACTTAATATCCTCAGATAGTATCAAATCCCAAATCAATGACCTGTTACAGGAATATTTTGATATTAATAGCACCCCAGACATGTCCCCGACCACAGTGTGGTGCGCCCACAAGGCGTACATAAGAAGACGGCTAATACAGATAGCAGCACAACACAAAAAGCTAAGATAGAGGAACTTCACAAAAGTATAGCATCATTAGAGGATGCCCATAAAAACAGCCCCTCACCCGCTATATACAAAGACCTACAAAAGGCAAGATACGATCTATACCAACTACTCCAATATAAACACGAGCACAACATGAGGCGAAGCAAAGCCAAATATTACTGGCAGGGAAACAAGGCGAGCAAAATACTAGCCAATAAAATCAAAGCCAGACTAACAAAGCAAAGGATAGCTCATATACAAGACGCCCAAAAGAACAAAATATACAACCCTAAAGACATCGCCAACACCTTCGCCAAATACTACTCCTCACTCTACAACCTCAAAGATGACAATCTCACCCCACAACCCAGCGCTGAACTCATTAATAACTTCCTAAATAGTATATCACTACCCAAAATCCCAGAGGACAAACTGACGGCAATAAATCAACCCATAAGCCAAATAGAAATCCAACAAGCCATCCAAACATCTAAGAATAACAAATCCCCAGGACCGGACGGGATAACTAACGAATACTTCAAGACATTTCATCAAATATTGTCCCCACACCTATTACTAGTCTTCCAGAATATATTTGAAACAGGCCAAATAGGAGATGAGATGCTACAGGCGACCATAGTCCCCCTCCCCAAACCAGGTAAAACCCCCGACCAAACCAATAGCTTCAGGCCGATATCCCTACTGAATACCGACCTCAAGCTATACTCCAAAATCCTGGCAGGTCGAATCTCCAGTGTAATGCCCTCCCTGGTGCACAGAGACCAGGTTGGGTTTATCAAATCCAGACAGACGCTGGATGGCACCAGACGGATGATTGACCTCATCAGTGTAGCGGGGAGAGGCCGGACGCCTGCTCTGCTCCTAGCACTGGACGCGGAGAAGGCCTTCGATCGGGTGCATTGGGGCTATCTATTTGAGGTTCTATCCAGATTCGGATTTACTGGCAGCATTTTTAATGCAATTACTTTATTATACTCTCATCCATCAGCGTCAGTTTTTGTCTCTGGAATGATGTCTGACAAGTTCCCTGTCACAAATGGGACGAGACAAGGGTGTCCGCTATTGCCCCTCATATTCGCCTTGGCGATTGAACCTTTAGCGGAAAAAATCCGATCTCACCCAGTAATATCAGGAATCCAGGTGGACAGGACAGAACACAAAATAGGTCTGTTTGCGGACGACATCATTCTAGCGATAACAAACCCCACAGAGTCATTACCGGCAGCAATGCAAATAATTGATCTGTTCTCTAGAATCTCATATTATAAACTAAACACGTCTAAATGTCAGGTATTAAACCTAACCCCATCCACAACGTACCCCAAAAAATTCCAGAACAAGTACCCCTTCAATTGGAATAACGATAGTATTGAGTATCTAGGTATCCGGCTAACACTCTCGGCAGATAAAATGCTCTCTCTGAATTATGAGTCCCTGAAGAGGAAAATCCAAGCTGACATATTAAGAATGAAGAAACACGAGCTATCGTGGATGGGCAGGATAGCATCAGTGAAGATGTTCATTCTCCCGCAGATATTGTATCTGTTCCGTAATCTCCCCATCATATTCCCAATGAAATCTTATGTGGACCCTCTCCCCATATAGCCACATATAGCTGCCATCTTAATGTGGCCCCTCTCCCCATATAGCCACATATAGCTGCCATCTTATGTGGCCCCTCTCCCCATATAGCCACATATAGCTGCCATCTTATGTGGCCCCTCTCCCCATATAGCCACATATAGCTGCCATCTTATGTGGCCCCTCTCCCCATATAGCCACATATAGCTGCCATCTTAATGTGGCCCCTCTCCCCATATAGCTCCCATCTAGCTGCCATCTTAATGTGACCCCTCTCCCCATATAGCTCCCATCTCATGTGGCCTCTCCCCATAGTCACATATAGCTGCCATCTTAATGTGGCCCATCTCCCCATATAGGCACATATAGCTGCCATCTTATGTGGCCCCTCTCCCTGTATCTTCGGCTCACTGAGCGCTTACCTGCTCCAAGCACCGGTGGCCTCTTTTCTGTCTTCCGTCCTCCGCGGCTCTCTGCACACTAAGGGTATGTGCGCACTAGGTGTTTTTTCACACCGCGTTTTTTGTGCGTTTTTGGCCGCAAAAAAGGCACAAAAACGCACCCGCGGTAAAAACGCGATGCATTTTTACCGCGTTTTTGGCTGCGTTTTTGTGCGTTTTTTTATCAGTGAACAATGCCATTAAAGATTGTTGAAAAAAAGGTCTGATGTCATTTCCTTCTTCAATATGTTCTTCATTCTCCACTAGTGTATGCAGCAGAGCAGACAGCAGCTGCAGAACCACAAGGCTCAGCATGCTCCATCCAGGACTGTATGCAGGAGTTTTTTGCCCTCCAAAAAAATGACGTGGGCTTCGCCATATTTTTGTATGCTAGCCGGGTACAGCAGGCAGCTATGGGCTGCCCCCAAACCCCAGCTGCCTATGTGTACCCGGCTGGGAACCAAAATTATAGAGAAGCCCCTTTTTTATTTTTTTTTTTTTTATATCATGAATTTCATTAAATAATTTTTTAAAAAAAATGACGTGGGCTTCGCCCAATGTTTGAGTCCAGTCAGGTACAACTAGGCGGCTGTGGATTGGAATCCGCAGTGCAGGGTGCCCAAGATTTCTGGGCACCCCCTCTGCGAATTGCAGTCCGCAGCCACCCCAGAAAATGGCGCTTTCATAGAAGCGCCATCTTCTGGCGCTGTATTCAACTCTTCCAGCTGCCCTGATGTCGGGTGGCTCGCTGGGTAATAATGGGTTAGGGCTAGCTGTATATTATCAAGTGGCCCTAAGCCCGAAATTCATGGTGTCACGCCAATATTAGACATGTCCACCATGAATTTCTAGTAAAGATAAAAAAAACACAACACAGAAAAATATTTTTATTAGAAATAAAACACAACACAATTAGTGACTCCATCTTTATTGAAATAAAGAACCCCCCTCCTCCGCAGTAATCCTGGGTCAAGGGTCCCGCGCCGTCCAATCCGGATCCAATATCCTCTGATCGGTTTGCTGGAAGGCAAAGCGATCAGATGATGTGTCAGGATCAAGGATGTGAATTCCATCACACAGCAGCTGATTGTATTAAAGCCGTTTATACAATCAGCTGATGCATCAGTGCAAAAAAAACAAAACAAACTACACACTTCAGTGCAGACTCCTGTCAGACCGATCAATGCAGGACCCGGCGGTAATCAGCTGATAAAGTCTCCTGACAGCATCAGCTGATAGTTTAGCCGGCCGGGTAGTAAAAAGCCGGCGTCACCACTGTCACTGTCAGCTGATTTAGTCAGGTGACCGCATCAGGTGATCAGCGCCAGGTCCTGCAGCTATCGGAGGTGTCCCGGCAGTCTGCACACAGCTGGAGCAGGGGTGGCGGTACTGGGAGAAGAGCTGGGAGCGGACATGGCACCGGGAGGCTGCAGACAGGTGAGTATGAAATTTTTTTCTCTACTGTTCACTTTTGACTTCGCAGCTGCTTCCAACTCCTGCCCGTACATGGCGCCGCACGGGAGCGGACATGGCGCCGGACAGGATATGGAAGCAGCGGTGCCGGTACCGGGAGGATTCACGCTTCTGTGTTTACCAACAGAAGGAATACTCTTCCTGTACACGTCACTGTACTACCCACCCCTTGGGTTTACAGCCACGTTTTTAGTCATAGAAGCGCAGCTATATTTGCAATATGTGTTTTTCATTGCGTTTTTTAACATCTCATTGAACTCAATGGGTGGAAAACGCAGTGAAAACGCAAAAAAGCGCTGTGTGTGGACACTACTTCTGAAAACCCATAGACATTGCTGGGGAAGCAATGTCACATAGTTTTCCGCAAAAAAACGCGGTAAAAAATGCTGCTAAAAACGCAGCAAAAACGTCTAGTGTGCACAGGGCCTGACGCTGACAGACGGCAGGAGGAGGAGCTACCTCCCCACACTGCCGTGACCTCTGCAGCGTCAGCACGTCGCTGCACGCCGGGTCAGGGTCCACTGAACCCGGAAGTGCGGCGCATACGGAGGTACAGGGATTCATTTGTGTCAGTGTCTTAAAGAGACACTAACACAAATGAATACAGGGAACCGGATCGCTGGAGCTGTTTCTTGCTGGTTCTGGGAACCGGCTGCTATTTTAACAACCGGTTCTCCAGAACCAGACAGAACCGGCTGAATCCCACCCCTGACTGTGCAGACATTTGAATGGAATAAGGGTTAATGTTACTGATCTGATTGCCCACAGTCTCCACATGCCCAACTGCCCCTCCCCCCAGGCCCCTGCTTGCCCCCCTGGGCCCCCGTACACCACCCCTGGGCCCCCCCCCCGGGCCCCTGCTCGCTTCTCGGGCCCCCGCACCCTTCCCGGGCCCCTGCTTGCCCCTCTGGGCCCCCGCACCCCACCCCCCCGGGCCCCTGCTTGCCCCCCTGGGCCCCCGCACCCGCCCCGGGGCCCCTGCTCGCTTCTCGGGCCCCCGCACCCCCCCGGGCCCCTGCTTGCCCCCCTGGCCCCCCCGGGGCCCCTGCTCGCTTCTTGGGCCTCCGCACCCCCTCCGGGCCCCTGCTGGGCCCCCGTACACCCCCCCTGGGCCCCTACACCCCCCTCGGGGCCCCTGCTTGCCCCTGCCCCCCCCTCCGGGGCCACCGCTCGCTTCTCGGGCCCCCGCACTCCCCCCCGGGGCGCCCTCATTTTTTACTCACGTGCTGCTGCTCCTGCAGCCTGGCCTAGGGCGACGCCGGGTCCGTCCTCCGCAGCGCGATGTTGCCAGCACCTGCTCAGGAAGGAAGCAGTCATCGCTCTGAGACTGCTTCCTCCTGCAGTGTCGCTGGCTGCGCAGATGAGTCAGAGCCGCGCGGCACTGACAGTGATAGCAGGCAGAGCTGGAGATCGCTCTCCCTGCTTGCCGCTGCAGAGGCAATGGGATTGTCACTAATCATATCGGCAATGTGCCGATATGATTAATGAAATTACCGGCCGGGGGAGGGGGGGGGTCTCTCACACATATCCATAGGGGCCCAAGGGGGGTAGGGGAGCGGGGCCTAGGAGGCGTGCCCATTGTAACAGTGTGTCCCTCCCCCGCCTGTGCTCATGTTTTAATAACCATTTTATTATTGGATGTTTTATGCTCCCTGTCTCATTAAATCTTCTTGGATTGTTCATTGGTCTGGTGTCCCTTACTGCTCTGTCGCATACCCCGTCACAAACTGGTGGCAGCGGCGGGATCAGAGCAGAATGGAGGACAATGGCCCATTAACATCTGGAATCAGAACCTCAGAGTACAAGAACTGGACTGTGGTGAGCCTACAAACAATGGCCCGTGAATTAGGAGTCGGCTACAAAGGACTCTCTAAAGAGCAACTAATTGAGGCATTGGAAAACGCTTTCCTGCAAGATGGCACCGAGGAACAATTTCCACAGCAAAGGGAGGAAAGACGGGAGCTGGAGGTAAATACCCAAAAAAGTCAATGGATTGTGTGGTATGAGGAGGAGATGGCACTGCTTGGAGATGAGGCCACCATAGAAGATAAGAGGGAGGCTATTCGCGGAGCTAAGGAGAGGGCATTGCTGGAGAGGAAATTTGCTGTGGAAGCAGCTAGAGGCTCCAGACAAACTTTAACCACAGCACCCACTATGAGGGAATTCTCCAGTGTGTCCCGCAAGGACTTTAAGCCATTTAATGAAGCTGCAGGTGACATTGAGGGCTTCTTTCAGGACTTTGAGCATCAGTGCCGATTAATGGAAGTCCCAGAAAGAGAGCAAGTCAGACACCTGGTGGGCCTGTTGGAGGGTGGAGCTGCCGACGCCTATAGAGCTATGGACCCTCAGTGGAATTGTGAGTATGGGGAGATAAAACAGACTATTCTAGAACATTATGCCGTGACCCCAGATACTTATAGGACTCAGTTCCGTACGTTAGCCTGTGATGGGGAAGTGTTTCAAAATGTATGCCCACAGACTGAAACAAGTATGCCATCGCTGGCTGGAGGGAGAGGGGGCCTTAACTTGGCAGACCTTCCTCCAGGTCATCCTAAAAGAACAGTTTTATGCCAAGTGCCCTACTGAGATCCGGGAATGGGTGCGTGAGAGGAGACCAGAGACAGTGGAACAAGCTGCTGCTCTAGCTGATGAGGTGCTCACTATCAAGCCTCAGTGGAAGAAGCTGCTAGCAGAGGGAGCAAAAATGACCAGCACCTCAACTCCAGAGGTTCCTTGTCCTTCAGTGCCCAATGTTCCTCAACCTCCTAGATCACCACCTCATGTGGATACCCGTGTGTATGTGCATCCAGTTGTTTCGACCACATTTTTTGGAATGCGACGAGGAGAGAAAGTAGAAGAGCGAAGATGTTATAGCTGTGGGCATCCCGGGCATCTGCGGGCCACATGCCCATCTATCCCGTGGAGTCATCCTCCAAATCGACAACCACCTCCAGCACCTGCACCTCCCTATCAGTCACCAAGGTCTCCTACCTACTTCTCCAGAAGGCAAACTGGAAGGAGTGAGACGCAGCGCAGATGTTATGGTTGTGGGCATCCTGGGCATCTGCAAGCTCACTGTCCAGGTGTTCAAAGGCAGAACAGCTGCAGACCACCTTTGCCTGTCCATTATCTACAGACACCCTCAGCAGGAGAAGAGCTGGATTCAGGCCCTGATGATTTGCCAAGTGACTCTGATATGTTGACTTCCCTACCAGGAGTCTATGGGGTGCGAGCCACAGCCGCCCGTTCTTCTGATCTTCAGCATAAACATCTACAGGAGGTCGTGCTGGATGGCCAAAAAGTTGTGGGCTTTCGTGACACTGGGGCTTTTCTCACCATCGCAGATCCCCGAGAAATTCAACCAGAAGCAATTCAAAAGGGACCAGGAATTACCATTGAATTGGCTGGAGGTACTCAGAGATACATTCCAAGAGCGAGTGTAACCCTGGATTATGGCTTTGGGGCAAAACAATGCATTATCGGTGTGATGAGCGGCCTTCCTGCAGACATTCTCCTAGGCAATGATGTGGGAGATATACAATGCCGATTTGTGGATGCAGAAAGCAGCGTTCAAGGGAAGGAGGATACAAACTGGAGCCGAACATTCAACCCTACATCTTCACCATGTTTACGTGTACTTGACAAGCGACCTGTTGAGGTCACTAGTCCGTACACAAATTGAGAGGGGAAGGGATTGTAACAGTGTGTCCCTCCCCCGCCTGTGCTCATGTTTTAATAGTCTGTCTCTCCTTGGTTGTAACTAGAGATGAGCGAACCGGTCCCGGTTCGGCTCGAGGCCGGTTCGCAGAACGGAGGTCCCGTTCGAGTTCGGCTCGTCGAACGTTCGACGAACCGAACTCGAGCCAATAGGAAACAATGGCAGGCAATCACAAACACAGAAAAACACCTAGAAAAAACCCTCAAAGGTGTCCAAAAGGTGACAAACAACTCACAACACATGGGAAAGTGACAAGGACATATACTCATGTGAAAACAAAAGAGCTGGACAATGAAAAAGAGGAGGACACACAGATATATGAGTATATGCAAGGAAACATCGATTCCATTATTGTGCAACTTGAGCCCTTCTCATTTTAGGCTTCCAATCTTGATAAATTGCCTGAGCTCGCCACGTACGCCTTGGGGATCTTGTCGTGTCCTGCAGCCAGCGTTCTCTCGGAACCTGTCTTCAGTGCTGCTGGGTGTCTGCTGGCAGATAAGCACACATGTCTGTCCACTGACAATGTGGACATGGCTCTCAGAGGACTTTTCTTCCCCTGGGTCAGCCAGGGGACGGGAAAGGCACGCGTATTTTGGAGAGTGCTTCATGCAAAGCATCTTTTTCTTTTTCAAAAGGGGGGTCAACCGATGCCAGTCAAGTGGGGTGTGTGTGGCCCAGTTAGTGGCAACGAAGGAGACTGTGGTTGGAGTCCCCTTGCTGTGTTTCTAAAAGAACCAAGATGAACAAGTCATGGCTCTCAGAGGACTTTTCTTCCCCTGGGTCAGCCAGGGGACGGGAAAGGCACGCGTATTTTTGAGAGTGCTTCATGCAAAGCATATTTTTCATCTTGAAAATTGGGTCAACTGATGCCAGTCAAGTGGGGTGTGTGTGGCACAGTTAGTGTAAACGAGGGAGACTGTGGTTGGAGTCCCCTCGCTGTTTCTAAAAGAACCAAAATGAACAAATCATGGCTCTCAGAGGACTTTTCTTCCCCTGGGTCAGCCAGGGGATGGGAAAGGCACGCGTATTTTTGAGAGTGCTTCATGCAAAGCATCTTTTTCATCTTGAAAATTGGGTCAACTGATGCCAGTCAAGTGGGGTGTGTGTGGCACAGTTAGTGGCAACGAAGGAGACTGTGGTTGGAGTCCCCTCGCTGTGTTTCTAAAAGAACCAAGATGAACAAGTCATGGCTCTCAGAGGACTTTTCTTTCCCTGGGTCAGCCAGGGGACGGGAAAGGCACGCGTATTTTTGAGAGTGCTTCATGCAAAGCATCTTTTTCTTTTTCAAAAGGGGGGTCAACCGATGCCAGTCAAGTGGGGTGTGTGTGGCCCAGTTAGTGGAAACGAGGGAGACTGTGGTTGGAGTCCCCTCGCTGTGTTTCTAAAAGAACCAAGATGAACAAGTCATGGCTCTCAGAGGACTTTTCTTCCCCTGGGTCAGCCAGGGGACGGGAAAGGCACGCGTATTTTTGAGAGTGCTTCACGCAAAGCAACTTTTTCTTTTTCAAAAGGGGGGTCAACCGATGCCAGTCAAGTGGGGTGTGCGTGGCCCAGTTAGTGGAAACGAGGGAGACTGTGGTTGGAGTCCCCTCGCTGTGTTTCTAAAAGAACCAAGATGAACAAGTCATGGCTCTCAGAGGACTTTTCTTCCCCTGGGTCAGCCAGGGGACGGGAAAGGCACGCGTATTTTTGAGAGTGCTTCATGCAAAGCATATTTTTCATCTTGAAAATTGGGTCAACTGATGCCAGTCAAGTGGGGTGTGTGTGGCACAGTTAGTGTAAACGAGGGAGACTGTGGTTGGAGTCCCCTCGCTGTTTCTAAAAGAACCAAAATGAACAAATCATGGCTCTCAGAGGACTTTTCTTCCCCTTGGTCAGCCAGGGGACGGGAAAGGCACGCGTATTTTTGAGAGTGCTTCATGCAAAGCATCTTTTTCATCTTGAAAATTGGATCAACTGATGCCAGTCAAGTGGGGTGTGTGTGGCCCAATTAGTGGAAACGAGGGAGACTGTGGTTGGAGTCCCCTCGCTGTGTTTCCGAAAAGAACCAAGATGAACAAGTCATGGCTCTCAGAGGACTTTTCTTCCCCTGGGTCAGCCAGGGGAGGCGAAAGGCACGCGTATTTTTGAGAGTGCTTCATGCAAAGCATCTTTTTCTTTTTCAAAAGGGGGCTCAACCGATGCCAGTCAAGTGGGGTGTGTGTGGCCCAATTAGTGGCAACGAGGGAGACTGTGGTTGGAGTCCCCTCGCTGTGTTTTACATGCTTTTAGAAGGGCATGACATGGCTTGGAGGTTGACTTTCAGCATCTGCAAACTGTTGCCTACCAAAATGCTGCCTTTCCAACACCTGTGGTTATAGACAATGAGGAACATACTGATGAAGATGAGACGCAGATACCCGATTGGGATGACAACTTAAATATTCGGTCAGGGCAAGAAGAGGCTCGGTCTGAGGGGGAGGGGAGTGCAAACACAACAATTGATGATGAAGTTCTAGATCCCACCTACTGTCAACCCACAGTCAGACACTCGAGGAGGTCAACAGAGGCGGTGGAGGAGGATGCAACCGACGACGAAGTTACCTTGCGCCTTCCTGGACAGAGTCGGACCACTGGTAGCACGTCTACAACTGCATCCTCAGCCACCACTCTGCCTCTGAGCATTATTCGGGGTGGATCAACAGGTCGCATGGCCTCTAAGCCTTGCCTAGCCTGGTCCTTTTTTGACATACAAAAAGATCGCCCAAATTATGTGATCTGTAAAATTTGTCATGGTTCTCTTAGTAGAGGTCAAAACCTCAGCAGTTTGACAACTTCTTCCATGAATCGTCACATGAATAAATATCATATGGCCCGGTGGGAAGCTCACCGTGCTGCAATGCGGCCTAGCGGAGCGAACCATCCACCGCCTGCCCCTTTCAGTGCATCCGCACGCTCGTCATCTTCTAGGACTGTGGGGACAGCTGTCACACCTGTTTTTCCACCCACAACTTCCACCACTGTAACCGCAACAGGCAGTTTGCTTGGTAGGTCGTCAGTTAGTTTGGAAGGGGAAACAAGTGAGTGTGTACAGCTCTCTCAGACATCGATAGCACCAACGTTGGATGAAGGCAACATCATGTCTCCGCCTGCACTTTCCTCACAAACCTGCATTTTTCCAGGGACACACTACTCAACACCGTCTACACACAGCAGCCAGATCTCTGTCCCTCAGATGTGGTCAAATAAAAGGCCACTTCCTGCGACCCATGACAAAGCTAAGAGGTTGACTCTATCCCTCTGTAAGCTGTTGGCTACCGAAATGCTGCCTTTCCGCCTAGTGGACACACAGGATTTTAGAGACCTTATGTCTGTCGCTATGCCCCAGTACCAGATGCCCAATCACCACTGCTTCTCCAAGAAAAGCATGCCCGCGCTACACCAGCATGTCGCACACAACATCACCACTTCCTTGAGAAACTCTGTGTGCGACAGGGTGCATTTCAACACAGATACTTGGACCAGTAAGCATAGACAGGGTCATTACATGTCACTGACTGGGCACTGGCAAACTATGGTGAGAGATGGAGAAGGGTCTGCTGTACAAGTCTTGCCGTCCCCACGAGTTGTTTCTATCCTTCTTCTGTATGTAGAAGTTAATACACTGCTTCTGCCTCTTCAACCTCGTGTGGGTCCTCCACCTTGGCGCAAACCCTCTGTGGTCAGGCCACCCTTCCTTGTAACTGCGCACAAGGACTACCACACACCTCCTTACTATGCTGGCAGCAGAGCTCAATGCCATCAGGCGGTCAAAGTTTTACTTTGAAATGTATGGGAAATGTGAGTCACACCGCTGAGAAGTTGTGGACGGTTAGCTCTGGAGACCGAGTTTCATCAATGGTTGTCTCCACTCAACCAGCAGCCAGGGAAGGCCGGGTGCGACAATGATGCAAACATGGGTGCGGCCCTTCGCTGTGACAATGTGACACACATGGCTTGTGTGTTTCACGTGTTGAACCTGGTTGTCCAGCAATTTTTAAAGCACTATCCTGGACCACATGGCCTTCTGCAGAGAGCACGGTGTAACGCCTTCCTTGATCCACACACTCAGATGGGCTGTTAATGATAGGCTAGAGGGAAGCCACTCACCAAGCAGGACCCCTAGAACCCTGAAACCCTTTAACCCCTATACAGGGATTAGGAATTGCACAGGGCCCAAGGTGATTAATACCTGTGGAAGGCTGCAGTTCCAGAGAATAGTAGTCAGGCAGGGTCAAAACATTAATTGAGGAACAGGAACAGAATGGGACGGCCAGGACTTAATCAGAAAACAGGCAGAGGTTAAATGCGGATCGGCCAACAAGGTACATAAACAGCAAGCAGGAAAAGTAGTCAGGTAACAAGCACACAAAATCATAAAACTGAACTGGGGGTAAAAGTAACCAGAGGTCATAGCTATGTCTGGCAGTGGTCTGCAGACAGGATGGGCATAAAAAAGGGTGTGGTGTCTTCCCATTGGTTGTAGCTGAATGATGGTATTTCATCTGTGAGATACCCACCAGCTACATTCAGCCAGAGATTCTGCATCTGTCAAGGTAATGCAGCCCAGTGGGTGAGCATAACCTGCGTCCACCTGCGCCGCTGGCATCGACTCCTCTCCCATCATCAGCACTATTCATGAAAGGAACACGTTGTCACCTGGCGACCGGAGTACAAATTGACGGAGCGGACTCCGTTGGTGACTTAACAGCCGTGTGCGGCAATGATGAAAACCTGGCTGCGGGCCATCCTCAGGGCAATGTGACACATGTGCCTTGTATGGCTCACGTGTTGAACCGAATTCTCCAGCAATTTTTAAAACACCATCACGGCCTACATGGCATTGTGCAGCGGGCACGCTCGCTATGTGCTCACTTCCATCGTGCGCCCACAGCAGCTCAACAACTTTCATCACTCCGGAAGTCTTAGGGTCTGGCAGTTAAACGCCGGAAATGCGATGTTCCGACACGCAGGAATTGGAATCTGCACATGTTGCAGCGTGTGTGGCAGCACCGCAGAGCCCTGCTGAAATACGGTAAGACATAGAGCCTGGGATAACTTGATCAAGAGGTGGTGCAGATCACGCTGCTGGAGTGGTGTCAGATCAAGGACCTATGCACCCTGCTACACAGTTTACAAATGTCGACGAAGATGTTTACCACTGGCAATGTCATTCTCAGCGTGACAATTCTGGTCATCTACATGATGGAGCACACTGTAATTATTATTCGGAGTCAGGTGTTGGGACTAGAGGAAGGGGAGGAAGTACAGGAGGAGTCATATGCGGAAGGGATAACAAGATCTACGAGGTCCAGATGGTCAGCGGCACCTATGCGGCATTCATGGTGAGGGAGAGGGATTATCAAGGGCGCATAGTATCAGCAAAAAGTGTTGATGAAAGTCCAGTAGCCCATGAAGAAATGGAGGAGGAACTGGCGATGGGCATGGAAGACTCAGCAGATGAGTGAGAGCTTGCTCACATTTCGGTTGTGCGAGGTTGTGGGGAGAGGGCAGAGGAAGGAGGCACGATTCTCACCTCTCTGCCACCAACACACCAAGGACTTGGTCTTCCTGGATGCACAAGACACATGAGCGCCTTCTTGCTGCACTACCTACAACATGACCCTCGGATTGTACGAATTCAAAGTAATCCAGAATACTGGGTTGCCACACTGTTAGATCCCCGGTACAAGACAAAATTTGGCGAAATAATTCCTGCCATAGAAATGGACGCACGTATACAGGAGTATCTGCACAATGTGGTACGCAATCTTAGATCTGCTTTTCCACTAAACACCAGTGCTGCACAGAGTGAATCTCAACGCTTTGTCATGGATAGGAAGAAATGGTCTTTTACTTGTCTACATCTGAGGGACCGAGGGCTGGCTGCTGTGCTGAGATGGCGTTGAGTACGGTGTCCCTGCAGAGTTGCACTTTTGGTCATATACCAAAATGAGTTGAAAAAGGACAGATGCTGGTGGAAAGGGGAACAGGTGTGTTGGAAAGGGGAAAAAAGTTTTGGTCCGTGGATTTGGTGGTTAAGCAACAGTAACATTTGCTGAAGAAACACCATCTGTTACAGTGGGACTGGCAGATTTGGATAAAGTGGTATATACTATGTTACCGCTATATAACGAAAATTAATAAGAAAAGAAAGAGAAAGGTATATATCCCCATCAGCAGTCAGTGTGCAGCGTGCTCCCAGTTGGAAAAGGAGAGGTTGGCAACTGGAAGGTTTGGTGGAGGATACAGAGCTGTGTGGCTATGAAACTAATAGTAGCCTGAACCGAGTTAGACGCCATTCGGATCTGGAGACTGTGAGCCCTGTTAGCGTCACAGGGTCCACATGCCCACCCAGCCCAGGAACTCCCTGTTAACAACACAGGGGCCATTGAGTACGCTGACCGTGTGCGTAGGGGCACACCTGTGGACAGCAGGCGCATCAGCAGCAGCAGGCCTGTTAATGCCACTGGGCTGCACAAGCAGGACTGGTAGGACAGGAGCTGGTCTTAACCGTTCTGCGTTACCAACTGTGGTGGTGGCCTGTATCGACACCCTATCCCTGCCTACCTCTGGCCTAAAGCCGCAATGGGTTCAACACATGGAGGTGTGCTCTTTCGGAGCATAATAGAAGACTGCGCACCTCCTTGTTGGCTCCAGCCCCTTTTATAACCTGGGTCCGCCCCAAACCAGGGTGAACCACAATGCACCTCCTGGAGACAAAAGTAGAGTGACACGTCATGAGTGGCATAACTAGCATCCTATTTGGAACCGCAACTTCAATGATGACCTCATGGCTGCCATGACCCAAACACCTCACCAGTCATCGTCTGACCATTAATAATGCGGTGACAAGTCATAGGGGTGGGCCTCTGCAAGCCATTTGGGAGGACACCTGATGCCCTGTGGTCTATATGGGACCCCCACATCAGGGCCAGGGCCAAAGAGTTCATTACCGGACCTAGTCTCTGATGCAGGAAGTGCCTGAGCATGCTCAGTAGCATGAAATACAGTCTCTGAAAAAAGATTATCAGCTTTAGCATGGTGTCTAGGCACAAAACCGGACTTAGACCCGGCACGGAATGCAAGCACCTGTGCAAAGAGGCTTTTCACACTTAGTGTGGGAGCATGCGCTGTATCCCGAAAAGAAGACTTAGCGTCAGGAATAACACAGTCAGGCTGAGCATACTCACTAGGCGAAACACTGTAGTTAGGCTGCAGCTGGGGTAAATCGGCACACGCATGCGCACTAGCTGCCTCTCCACACAAAGACGTGGAGGGGAAATTGATCTTGGAGATGCTGTCTATGAAAAGAAGGAAAAGCTAAAGGAAGCCTGACTTTCTATCCCTCCAAATTATGAAATGCAGCAATGAATTCCATGAGTTTGCTATAACATTAGCGTAGCAAAATGTGCATGAGGGTGTCATGTAGAGGTGCTAGAAATAGCTTGTCACCAGTGGGGCACTAATGGAATACAACAGCCAGTTCTATGATGCCACTAAATGGCAGTATTTTGTGCTATCATTATAGCTTATTAAAAACAGAGCAGGAGGGTGTCATGCAGAGGTGCTAGAAATAGCTTGTCACCAGTGGGGCACTCAGTGGGGCACTAATGGAATACAACAGCCAGTTCTATGATGCCACTAAATGGCAGTATTTTGTGCTATCATTATAGCTTATTAAAAACAGAGCAGGAGGGTGTCATGCACAGGTGCTAGAAATAGCTTGTCACCAGTGGGGCACTAATGGAATACAACAGCCAGTTCTATGATGCCACTAAATGGCAGTCTTTTGTGCTATCATTATAGCTTATTAAAAACAGAGCAGGAGGGTGTCATACAGAGGTGCTAGAAATAGCTTGTCACCAGTGGGGCACTAATGGAATACAACAGCCAGTTCTATGATGCCACTAAATGGCAGTATTTTGTGCTATCATTATAGCTTATTAAAAACAGAGCAGGAGGGTGTCATGCACAGGTGCTAGAAATAGCTTGTCACCAGTGGGGCACTAATGGAATACAACAGCCAGTTCTATGATGCCACTAAATGGCAGTCTTTTGTGCTATCATTATAGCTTATTAAAAACAGAGCAGGAGGGTGTCATGCAGAGGTGCTAGAAATAGCTTGTCACCAGTGGGGCACTAATGGAATACAACAGCCAGTTCTATGATGCCACTAAATGGCAGTATTTTGTGCTATCATTATAGCTTATTAAAAACAGAGCAGGAGGGTGTCATGCACAGGTGCTAGAAATAGCTTGTCACCAGTGGGGCACTAATGGAATACAACAGCCAGTTCTATGATGCCACTAAATGGCAGTCTTTTGTGCTATCATTATAGCTTATTAAAAACAGAGCAGGAGGGTGTCATGCAGAGGTGCTAAAAATAGCTTGTCACCAGTGGTGCACTAATGGAATACAACAGCCAGTTCTATGATGCCACTAAATGGCAGTATTTTGTGCTATCATTATAGCTTATTAAAAACAGAGCAGGAGGGTGTCATGCAGAGGTGCTGCACATAGATTTGCAGTAGTGTGACTAGACAAAAGTACAATAGCCACGTTTAGGATGCCACTAGGTACACTGAGTGTTTGCTAGTATAATGGCTTAGTTTAAAAAAGTTGGAGTGTGCAATGCAGGCAGACGTGCTCAAATATCTGTTAGGGCCAGATGGACGGGTAGACCCTGGAGGTGGATCCACTGGGCCGAACTCCCGGATGAGGGAAAGGAGTCCGGTAGCCGGAGCACTTTAGGTAGCAGGGCAGTCCGTGCACTGGGAGAAAATGGAGAAGTCCCTGGGACCACGAGGTCACTGATGGTGGTCCGGGTGACGGAGCTCAGGTTCGGAAGCCGTGATGGTGTCAGGCAGGGTCCGGAACCGTTGGAGCGAGATGACGGGTCACCGCAGGGATCCGAGATGGTACGGACTGTCAGGATGGCAGATGGGTAGCGTTCGGGGTTCGAGGTACCGCAGGACCGGATGGCGATGCAGGATCGGCTCTAGAAGACAGAGAGGTAAGTATCTCACAGAACACAAGGAGACCTGACTCCTAGCTTGGGAAAACACGAAGAACAGGCCCCGCTCCCTTGGACATTAACCCCCTATATACCCTGTACCTGTGTGCATCATTTCCTGTTAGTGGACACTGGCCCTTTAAGAAAGGGTCAGTGACCGCGCGCGCGCCCTAATGCGCATGCGCGCGGCCCGGGTGCCAGAAGCCAGGGAAGGAAGCTGAGAGGAGGACGCAGGGGAGCCGGCCAGGACCTGGGAAGCCGTCGGGCGCCGGGAGCGGAGACCAGGGGGCCTGGGAAGGACGGGCACCGGAGGCTGGAGAGCGGGGAGCGTGGCAGGTGAGCCGGGGAGCGGAGCTGAGGACCCGGGGAGCGGAGCAGAGGACCCGGGGAGGGGGGCGTGGGGGGGGGGTACTGTCACGCTCCCCGGGTCCTCGCCTCCCCTCCCCGGGTCCTCTGCTCCGCTCCCCGGGTCCTCAGCTCCGCTCCCGGGACATGAAGGCACGGATCAGAGGAGTGCCCACGTTCTCCCTGGGCTCCCAGGACCTATCCTCAGGACCATACCCCTCCCAGTCCACCAGGAAGAACTGCCGACCACGTACGGTCTTCATGGCCACGATATCTCTTACCGCATAGATGTCGTCCTCAGCAATAGGAGGAGGAGCCGGGCTGGCGGCAGCGGAGAAGGGACCAAGGACAACCGGCTTGAGCAGAGAGACGTGGAAGGAGTTGGGTATTCTCATTGTGGCCGGGAGCTGCAGTTTGTAGGAGACCTCATTGATCTTGCCGAGGACTTTAAACGGCCCGATGTAGCGAGGTCCCAGCTTGTAGGATGGTATCTTCAGTCGGATGTACTTGGAAGCAAGCCAGACGAGATCTCCCGGAGAGAAACACGGAGGATCTAGGCGTCTCTTGTCCGCGTGTCTCTTCATCCGCAGGGTTGCCCGTGCAAGGGACGCCTTAACTGAGTCCCAAATGGTAGTAAAGTCACGGAGCACTGCATCAGCAGCAGGGATGTCCGAGGACGAGGATACAGGCAATGGGACAGACGGCTGAAGTCCGTAGACGACATGGAAGGGAGAACTGGAGGAGGACTCACTGACGTGGTGATTATGGGAGAATTCTGCCCAAGGAAGAAGCGTGGACCAATCGTCATGATGGGCGTTCACGTAGTGACGTAAGAAAGAGGTCAATATCTGATTGACCCGTTCCACTTGGCCGTTCGACTGAGGGTGGTAGGCCGAAGAGAAGTTCAGGGTCACTCCCAGATGTTTGCAGAGAGCCCTCCAGAAGCGGGAGGTGAACTGAGTTCCTCTGTCGGACACTATGTGTGATGGAAAGCCATGCAAGCGGAAGATGTGCTGTATATAGGCGTCCGCGAGTTCCTGAGCAGAGGGCAGTCCAGCCATAGGAACGAAATGGGCCATTTTAGAGAACCGATCCACCACGACCCATATGACTGTGTGTCCGGAGGACAAAGGCAAGTCCGTAATAAAGTCCATCGCTATGTGTTGCCAGGGAACTGAGGGTATGGGCAGAGGCAGAAGACGGCCGTATGGCAGGTGTTTGGGTGTCTTGTTCCTGGCACAGGAGGAGCAGGCAGAGACAAAAGAGGCGACGTCCGTGCGCAGGGATGGCCACCAGTAATGACGTACAATAGTGCTCCATGTTTTCTTCTGACCTGCATGACCGGCTGTTTTCGAGGCATGGCCCCAGTGTAACACTTTTTGCCTGTCAGTCTCAGAGACATAAGTCTTCCCAAGTGGTATCTGGGCCAGGGTGACAGGAGCCACCGGGATAATCTTACTTGGACAGATGATGGGTTGAGATGTCTCTTCCTCCTGTTCCACGGGCACGAAAGACCTAGACAAGGCATCAGCGCGTACATTCTTGTTCGCGGGTCGGAAATGAAGCTGGAAGTCGAACCGGGCAAAGAACAAGGACCACCTGGCTTGCCGTGGGTTCAGTCGCTGAGCAGTCCGCAGGTATTCCAGGTTTTTGTGGTCCGTGTAAACAATGACAGGGTACACTGCTCCTTCCAGAAGATAGCGCCATTCCTCCAGAGCCAGTTTGACCGCCAATAGCTCTCGGTCACCGATGGTGTAATTGCGTTCAGGCGCGGAGAAGCTCTTGGAGAAGAAACCGCATGTCACCATCTTCCCGGAGGAGGACTTCTGCATGAGCACTGCTCCGGCTCCCGAGGAGGAGGCATCCACCTCCAAGGTGAATTGGCGGTTTAACTCTGGACGGTGGAGTACAGGAGAGGAGGCAAAGGCTCGCTTTAGAGCGCCAAACGCGGCGTCGGCCGCAGGTGACCAGTCCTTTGGATTAGCCCCCTTCTTGGTCAAGGCGGAGAGAGGAGCAGTCAGAGCCGAGAAGTGAGGAATGAACTGGCGGTAATAGTTAGCGAATCCCAGAAAGCGTTGGATTGCCTTCAGTCCAGAAGGAGGAGGCCAGTTGAGAATGGAGGAGACCTTCTTGGGATCCATCTGCAGTCCGGTTTCGGTGATGAGGTACCCCAGGAAGGGGAGAGAAGACTGTTCGAAGACGCACTTCTCGTACTTGGCGTACAGACGATTCTCTCTCAGTCTTTGCAGAACCAGTTGCACGTTCTCTCGGTGGGTCTGGAGGTCCGGAGAGAAGACAAGGATGTCATCCAGATATACCACCACACAGACGTAGAGGAGGTCCCGAAACACATCGTTCACTAATTCTTGGAAGACTGCTGGTGCGTTGCACAGGCCGAAGGGCATCACGCAGTATTCATAGTGCCCATCGCGAGTGTTGAACGCGGTCTTCCATTCATCCCCTGAGCGGATACGGACCAGGTTGTAGGCACCCCGAAGATCCAACTTGGTGAACACACGAGCTCTTCTGAGCCGATCAAACAATTCGGGGATGAGCGGCAGGGGGTACTTGTTTTTCACGGTGATTAGGTTCAATCCCCGGTAGTCTATACATGGGCGTAGGTCACCCTCTTTCTTCTTTACGAAGAAGAAGCCTGCTCCAGCAGGAGAGGAGGATCTCCGGATGAATCCCTTAGCCAGGCTCTCTGTGATGTACGTAGACATGGCCCTTGTTTCGGCTGGAGACAGTGGATATATCCGTCCTCGAGGTGGTGTAGTTCCCGGGAGCAGGTCAATGGCACAATCGTAAGGACGATGTGGCGGAAGTACTTCGGACTCCTTCTTATCAAAGACGTCCACGAAGGACCAGTAGGCTGAGGGCAGTCCCGGTAGGGACTCGGGAACCGGAGGTCGCCGGATAGGTTGTATGATCTTCAGACACCTCTCATGGCAAGAAGACCCCCATCGAGTGATATCGCCAGTGCCCCAGCTGACTGAAGGCTCGTGTGTCCGCAACCAGGGAAGACCCAGCAGGATTTGATGTGACATATGTGGGAGGACGTAGAGAGCGATGTTCTCGGTGTGCAGAGCACCGATACGCAGTTCAAACGGCTTGGTGATCCAGGAGATGGTGTCAGAGAGGGGTCTCCCATCCTCAGAGGCAATCACAAGAGGTTTGGCGAGTGGAGTAACAGGCACCTGATACTTGTCCACCGTGGCCTGCTGGATGAAATTGCCTGCTGCCCCAGAATCGAGGTACGCCTCAGCCGTAAACCGCGTCTCTCCCGTTGTCACTTGCACAGTCCATGTAACTGGGTCTGAGAGAGTCCCAGCACCTAGGGTGGCCTCTCCTACCAACCCTAGGCTTTGGAGTTTCCCGGCCTCTCTGGACAGGCGCGTAGCAGGTGTGTGCCCTCTCCGCAGTAAAAGCAGAGACCCTTGGCGAGCCGCTCTGCTCGACGTTGTTCAGACTGTCGCACACGGTCGATCTGCATGGGCTCATGGACGGAGACACCAGAGGCCGTTGACTGGAGTACGGCGGGCTTCTGTGGAGGAGAGGAATGCCGTACCGGACGTCTCTCACGGGACACCTCTTTGGACCGCTCCTGAAAGCGTATGTCCACTCGAGTCGCTAGGGTAATCAGGGCGTCCAGGGTGGACGGTACGTCACGTCCAGCCAGCTCATCTTTGATTCGACCCGATAGTCCTTCCCAGAAGGCGGCGGTTAGGGCCTCGTTATTCCACCCGAGTTCTGAAGCCAAGGTGCGGAAACGGATGGCATATTGACCCACCGTCAGTGTTCCCTGACGTAACCGGAGAAGAGATGACGCAGACGCGGAGGCGCGTCCGGGTTCGTCAAAGGTGCTGCGAAAGGCCTGCAGAAACTCCTGGAGGTTCTTGGTCATAGGTTCCTCCTTCTCCCACAAGGGGTTCATCCACGCCAGTGCCTCGCCCTCTAGGTGAGACATGATGAAGGCGACCTTGGCTTGGTCGGAGGCAAACAGATGTGGCAGCTGCGTGAAATGGAGGGAGCATTGGTTTATAAACCCCCTGCAGGTCTTGGGATCTCCGGCGTACCGGGGTGGTGAGGCCAAACGCAGTCTGGAAGCATCCGAAGAGGCAGCCACGGGAGCGGGGGTCGTGGCTTGACTAGTGGAGGCCCGGGTCGCTGCAGATGTGACCGAGGCTTGTAGCGTGTTCAAGCGGGTGTCCACGGAGGTCATAAAATTCAGCATGCGGGTCTGGACTTCACGCTGGCGTTGGAGTTCCTCCTGCAAGGCCGCTAGTGCTTCGGCGGGATCCATGGCCTGTTCTTACTGTTAGGGCCAGATGGACGGGTAGACCCTGGAGGTGGATCCACTGGGCCGAACTCCCGGATGAGGGAAAGGAGTCCGGTAGCCGGAGCACTTTAGGTAGCAGGGCAGTCCGTGCACTGGGAGAAAATGGAGAAGTCCCTGGGACCACGAGGTCACTGATGGTGGTCCGGGTGACGGAGCTCAGGTTCGGAAGCCGTGATGGTGTCAGGCAGGGTCCGGAACCGTTGGAGCGAGATGACGGGTCACCGCAGGGATCCGAGATGGTACGGACTGTCAGGATGGCAGATGGGTAGCGTTCGGGGTTCGAGGTACCGCAGGACCGGATGGCGATGCAGGATCGGCTCTAGAAGACAGAGAGGTAAGTATCTCACAGAACACAAGGAGACCTGACTCCTAGCTTGGGAAAACACGAAGAACAGGCCCCGCTCCCTTGGACATTAACCCCCTATATACCCTGTACCTGTGTGCATCATTTCCTGTTAGTGGACACTGGCCCTTTAAGAAAGGGTCAGTGACCGCGCGCGCGCCCTAATGCGCATGCGCGCGGCCCGGGTGCCAGAAGCCAGGGAAGGAAGCTGAGAGGAGGACGCAGGGGAGCCGGCCAGGACCTGGGAAGCCGTCGGGCGCTGGGAGCGGAGACCAGGGGGCCTGGGAAGGACGGGCACCGGAGGCTGGAGAGCGGGGAGCGTGGCAGGTGAGCCGGGGAGCGGAGCTGAGGACCCGGGGAGCGGAGCAGAGGACCCGGGGAGGGGAGGCGAGGACCCGGGGAGCGTGACAATATCTTTACAATAGTGTGAATAGACAAAAGTACAATAGCCACGTTTAGGATGCCACTAGGTACACTGAGTGTTTGCTAGTATAATGGCTTAGTT